>NC_051157.2:87902301-87956176 GCF_013339745.2 Dermacentor silvarum
ACATCAAGGTACTTTGCGGCGCACGTTCAAAGCACAAAGCTGCGGTTATTCTCGGAAAACCTGTAAAATGAGCGTGGTCTGATCACTGATAGATATGAGCAGTGAAATTGCAATGTATGCCTTAAAGTACCTGGGTACTGAAACTTGCACGATTTTGGGCACGCATTTGAATCATCATGCTCTTTAAGCTTGGTAACTCTGCATGTACTTAGACATGTCTTCAAATCAACACAAGTTGTTGTGGTAGACAATAAAAGAAACCAATACGGTAAAGCAACGCTTACTTCTTGCTTTCAGGGAGCCCTATTCGATAAATGCACTTTGTGTTTTGCATTAAATGTGAGAATGCAATATTTGTTTCAACATTTGTTTGCATTAGAAGCAATCAATAAGAATTCAGCGTAATGTTCGGAGTGAACAGTGCTATATTGATTAAGAGCGCTGCATGATGATGTTCTTGGAACTTTGTTGCTCAAAATGAGTCTAGTTTGAAAAAAAAAGAAGCATGCGCTTAATTTGCTTTTCACGCTAATCGCCTTGCAGGTTAATTAGCTAGCCATACGTTCGAAGGTACAGATCCCTGAGTAGCTGTTACCGACTAATAATTTTTTGTCATGTAAGAAGAGTTATCTGATTTCGTGCACGCTTATGTGAACTTGTCCTTTTTATGTGCTTTATTCTTCACCGTGTTTCACTCTTTATTATTTTTCTATCTATCTTTTATCTGCTATAGCCGTCAGATGATGTGCCCCCTCTGGAGGCAGTTGCCAGCTAGCTGTCTTTTTCTTTCTGTGATAGCTTTAATGTAAAATAAAAATAATAATACTTTATGTATATTATAATATTAACTTGCTTTTTAATGTCACTACTGTACAAATAAACTGATTTAGTAAAGTAGCTGCGACTGGACGTTCGCATGTCGCTGATACAGCGTGCACTATAGTGAACAGGAGTCTACATACACCGGAAGAGAAGCGTTGCTCTGTTTTTCCATGTGGTTCTAATTATTTATTATATACACATTCTTTAGTCGATGGAGTTTATTTAACTATTGGAATAGCTAGTTTCAGTGCTTCTTTTCCTACGGGCTCATTATTTAACAAACAACAAAAAGACTTTAATAGGCCTACAGTGATTTCACTGTTTCTTTCTCAATTAGTGTGAAGATTCGCACATGCTTGTATACTTCCCCCCTCCTCCACCTTCCCTTATCTGTGGGGGCAAAAACTAAGGAGATTTCAGCACAACTAAGGAACCTGCGGCAATATATCTTTCCCGCACCATAAAGCAATGAAGTAACTGTCTCAGTAATGCATTGCGGGCTATATCTAGTACTTTCGCATAAGTACGCACAAGATTCGATGTTGGCAAATGTTTCCAAACGGCAGTCACGCATGTAGCAGCGTTCGTGTCGTCAGAATTTTTTTCGCATTACAAATAACAGGCTCTGTTTGTTCTTTGCGAATGGTGTAAGCAAGAATGAACGTATTCTTGTGTATCCTATTTCTTAAGTGTATACTATGTGCATTCCAAATCGAATATCTCAAGTACGCTACTATGTAACCGATGCCACGCCTGGCCCTGCATTTCGGTCAGTGAGTGTAACAGATTACCAATCCAAGCTAAAGCGTGACCAAATATTTACTCATTCGCACCTTCATAACTTGCCATACCAATCCTTCTTATATGGCGGTTGTCCTGCATAATAAAAATTTATGCTGTCAGAGAGTATCAGACAATTCATTTATGATTCTTTATTGCTACATGCTGTCCTGTATATGTTTACGTAGTTAGAGCCACTTTTTATGTCCACTAAGATCAGCGAAGCACTCTACATTTACCCCCACCTTCTCTCTGATTTTTTTAAACTTTAGCGGCACTAGAACGTGCTTTGATTACTTAAAACGTCACACAAGCGTAGATAACAGGCGGTCATTTCATTCCTGCTCGTATAGCCATGCCACGTGTTCTCTGTGAACTCTGGGTGTGAACTTCTCTATTCCTTCTCCTCTTTCAATCTCTTTTCTCCCTTCCCCAGTGCAGGGTATAGCCTACCAGGCTCAGCCTGGTTAACTTCCCTGCCTTTCACTTATTACTTTTCTCTCTCACTCAGTGCGCGCCATCTTTAACCACTCTCGAATTCAATTAAGCCGCAGTCTCCAGATTTTTGTTTAAACCCAAACCCTGACCTCCTTTATTACAGGTCAAACAAAGGATGAACTGCAACGCACACGGCTCGTAGGAAGGGGGAGTCGCGGTACCACTACGTTAAATTGGCGGGAAGAAACTCTGCCTGATGGCGGCCTCGTTTATAGCATCGTGCCCGCGGTTACGAAATCTTTCAAACTCCTAAAAACGAGGCTTTTCGGGATGCGCCCGACCATGAGGCTCCACGCCAAACAGAGAGTCCCTTCGCCGAGACGGCCGAATGGGCTCTATTTCAAGCAAATGTGCTCGGCTGTCTGCTTCCTCAGTGTACAAACGGCGTCATCATGCAAAGCGTGCCGCTGGCGGTACGACAGCAGCCAATACGCCATGCTCTGGCTTGTAACAGCAGTGTTGAAATATTTCGGTTGCACCGTCGGAGACGCTCTGAATGCGCCACTTTGTGATAACTCTTCCCTCAGATTTTCTATCTTTTTGAGTTCCTCTTCTGCTTAGGTAGCAAGCAAACGCCCATTCGGGTCTGGTGACCTCTGTTCTTTGTTCGCCATGAAGTTGCAAGGCTGTTCTTTGGGGTGAGTCGGGGCACGTAATCTTCGTTCCCTCTTGTACTAGTCTTACTTTCTTTTGGGGGGTAGCGTAACTTTGTTTATTAACCAGCACAAAAAAAAAAAGAGAGAGTTACTTCATTCTGTTTAGTGACGGTACCTCGTCTGTTCTTAAATGCTTTGAACGAATGAAATAAAGAGGGCGAGAGAGAGAGCAAGTTGGGGCCACAGACATAGCCAGTGACCTTCAAGTTTCTAAACTGCTGAGCCCGATTTCATTTTAAATGAGCAGAGCGGAACAAAGGAACGTTACGGAGTTTAGCCAGAGAGAGAATCAAAGGTCTCATTGCATAATGCGCGTGGTAGGAAAAGAAAGAAAATATCAGTGCCGTAAGACGTAGAAAAAAAAAAAAAGGTCTGATATCGCACTGTCTCGGACGGGCAGCTCGGACCGGTCGATTTTGGGAAGGAGTAAAAGAAATGGCCAGGCGGTTGCTGTAGACTGTTACGTAATTGGCATATCAAGCCAGTGGCGGACGATCCAAATAGCTCTACATCACTGTTCTTGGAGCTTGCAATGTCTGGCAGCCATTGGAGAAACAAAAATACACCTAAGAAAAGGATGATTGTTTGATAAAGAAACCAACGGCGACGGCCGCGTAGTATATAGGTGCCGGGCTAATCGAGATGGCTTCAGAATCAAAGCAGTGTGTGATCCATTAAGCCTATAATGTGACACACGTGCGAAAGAATTCGTATGTGATCTTCTCCCTGTGGTTCTTGATCCATTTGGGCAGTACAAAGGAGGCAATTTATTGGGAAGTAATAGGCTTAGCTACCTAAAGAACCGTCATTAATAGGACGAGAATTAAGGCAGGGGACGGCCCGAAAATGCATGAAATAAAGAAAAAACATCGCAACTAAGTAGAAAAAAATCAGGTGACACCTAAGCGATTCTAACGAGTTGTCAATACGAAATAATTAATGTCCAATTGAACGCCGCTGAGCGGTCGTTCGAGTTATGAACTCCTCGTGGGCAAGCGAGCGCGTGCAAGCGAGCGCGTTTTGATTTGGCCTTACCGAGGCGCAATTAGAACGCAGGCGAGAGCTTGCGTTCACAAGGCACACGCGGATCACACAGGCTTCCGAGAGCGAGGGTGTCGTGTGGTCGTGGCGATGCCCTCTCCCCTCACTCAACACCTGGCACGCTAATGTGGCAGCAGGTGTGCTCTTTCGCCCACTCTGCTCCGTCGAGGCGCACTCGTGACGTGGCGTCGCAGCCAATGGGAATTTAGGCGCGGCTACAGACGCGGGACGCCGGCTTTTTCGCCCAATGAGCCATTTGACTTTTGCGCATCAGAAGTAATGTGTGCAAAAATCAAACCCATGAAAGTAGAAGTTTACCTACAAGGCCATAAAACGAAGGGAGATTGAAAAAAAGGGAAGCTGTCCAAAAAAAAAAAAGATGTTTCACTTAATGCTACACCTGAGGGACGCTAGCATTCGCATCAATATTCATCCGCCTTGAGAGTGAATGCAGAATTAATTTTGTAAAAATAAATACATTGAAAACGTTGCTGTCCAATCTATACACTCGATGAAATTAGGAAAATGCCCATTCCGCAGTACATGACACAGTACCTGACGCATTGTGCCATGGGGAAGAACACTACAATATCATGTATTGATACATGTCTCTGTTACTACGTCTATTGAACATAACGTTGAAAAGATGACAATATTATTGACTGGATACGTCGTTCCACCTGAATAAAACCGGGAAAATAAAAAAAGGGCCGCTAAATGACATTGATGGTACCCACTGCAGAATTTTCGACCTATTTGTCGTGTTTATTAAATAATAAGCATATTTGGTGCTGAAAAACTGTTGTGTGTGCGCGCGTGTGCGCGTGCGTGCGTGTGTGTGTGTGTGTGTGTGTGTGTGTGTGTGTGTGTGTGTGTGTGTGTGTGTGTGTGTGTGTGTGTGTGTGTGTGTGTGTGTGTGTGTGTGTGTGTGTGTGTGTGTGTGTGTGTGTGTGTGTGTGTGTGTGTGTGTGTGTGTGTGTGTGTGTGTGTGTGTGTGTGTGTGTGTGTGTCGAAGGAAGGAAACGTGACCATTCTTTGAAATGTTATTGTTTAATCCCGGACGTTTTGCACTTTCCATTCTTGCACATATTTCTGACTATTTTGAATATGAGGAACTTCTCTTCACAAGTTGTCAATGCTAATAGTTATGCCCAGAGTGCGAAGCACTTCATCCAGCGCAAGAACACGCAATATCTGTATCGGCTGGCACATTCATATCAAAGCAGCAAATACTCTTGGCCTAGCGCTTTAAGTTCATGGACGCTGCATAGTCATTTAGCTTGAACTGCACACTCATGCACACAACAAAGATTGTCATATGATTGTTCCACATTTGTAACTTTATTGCTTCTTCGTAGTACTTACTGTACATGCGCTCAATAGTCATTCCTTTCGTTCGTAATTCAAATATCTTATGTACTCATTAAATATCTCATGTACTTGTATACCTGTATATCTTATCTGAACTTGTTCTCACGAAAACAAGTTGCAGTCGGGCAAAACGATAGTGACTAGCACATGCGTCGATTGTCGAAATCTGATCTGCGGTTCAAGCACGTCGGCTATTTATGCGTGACTCGTCGATGGTTACAGCCTAACCGATGGGGCTCGCGTGCCTTCCAGAATTTACAGCACCATTCACGCCGCGCATGTAATCTGATAACACAAAGTTCGGCAACAACATAAACAGTAGATAGAATCAGCGGCAACAGTCGAGAATGCACCACGACATGCAGGTGCCTCGCACCGGGCGATAACATGAAACACTTGTTTGCAGGTGATAAAACTGTCACCATACACAAAAAAGAACTATAAAGATAAAAACGAGCACGCCTGTCAATATCACTTATCACGTAATACTTACACTTATTCGAAGAAATGGCATTATTACAAAAAGAGCTCCTGCTGAACTCTGCAAGACAGGTTGACGCAAGGCAGCAAAAGTCGTGACAAAGGCTGTTTCGGAATAAAGTGCTATTGAGCTGAGAGCTACTCGGAAGATTAATTAAAGCGAGGACTAGAGAAAGCCTTCAGGAATGACTGCATAAGCAGTGGAATATTCAATCAGCGAATGCGTAAGTGCCCACATTGCAGTACCTAAATGCAGTGCTGTAGCGAACAAAAAAAAACTGCATAATTATGAGAGCACCAGCAAAGCAGTCAGGATCATCTCAAAAGTGAGCTAGGTGGAACAGAGAGGTGGAACAGAAAGACAAACGCTGCTAAAACTGAGCTAATCCTAGTTGAGGAACAGATCCCGAAAATAAGCGTCCGTGTAGCCATGACACAAACAGAGAAAAGCACGCTTCTAAAAAAAGGAGCTTCAAGAAGAAGTCGAACGCATCCTGGAGCGAAACCAGGGAGCCAAGCAGGCGAAAGAAAGTATATAGGTAAGAACCAAAGATGAACACGAAATTCCTACCCAGAATGCAGACGGTCGAGTGAAAGCAGTGATAAATGCCGTAGCCAGGCAAGGGTGCGAGAAAGGAAGGGCACGGAAGGCGAGGGAGTCCAATATTAGAGGCAGGATTCTCGGAATTCCAAAACCTCCGTGGCACCGCACGCCTGCCAAGCGTACTACACGGCACAGCGCACTCGCCGCGCGGTGAAGCAAACCGGCAGGCGAGACTACCACTCGTTTTACTTCGGCCTGTAATTTCTTTAGTTTCACTTTTATTTTTACCCCATAGAACAGCCGGTGCTTGTTCCGCAGACTCCGTTGCAGCGTCGTGAGGGAGTGCAATGCTTGCCCTTACACTCTCATCTCTCTTTTCGCCTCCTGGTAGGTTCCTCGACACGTGGCTCTGAGTTCCGAGTCTTTCTTTATTGCTCCTCTTTTAGTGTAGGTTTCTGCTGACTCCTGCCGCCTGAAGCATATTACTACTCTACGCAGCGTTCCTAGAAAATTCACCTACTCTTTACCGAGTACTCTCTTGTGATAAAAATGTAACATGCAAAAAGCCGTGGATGTAAAGATTTTTTTTCGCACCGTTTACGCGCTAATTCACACGGTGGCATCCATACTTACACATCCTGTTCCTTCTGGCTTTTTTTTTGTGTTTCCCTTTTTCTGCGGCCTACAATAAGGCTACCTATTCCTGTCTGTTGAAGTAGCCAAACGTTTTTTTTTATATCTCTCTCTCTCTTTCTTTTTTTTTTCTTCTAGCGAAACTTGTAACGCTAGTCTGCGCCGGCGATGTAACGCTAAAAAAAACAGCTGGGCTCAGAGCTGCACAGGTGGCTCGTGCTCTGCACGCACTCGTGCCACAGCACCCGCGTTCGTCGTCGTCGTCTGTTTCCACAGCTGCCTGTGTTGCCGCTAATTATTCCAGCGCAGAATTTCACTTCACTTCTGTCGTCGTAATGGGGAGACCGCGTTTACGGGTGTATGATCCATTGCTTAAGGGGGTATAAGCCATTCATTGTCTTACGTCACGGACAGATTTAGTTTTGAAGAAATTTCATGGAAATCCATCCAGAATCAACGCGCTTGGGAAGGGGCTCATCGTCGACGTGCCGATTCTAGCGTAAGGGCTTCCGAAGCCCAGGCGAAACGTCAGCGAAGAGCCGCCGAGCCTGAGTTGCGGGAGCGCGATGTTGAGGCCAAACGTCAGCGTTGTCTAGCCCTCCAGGAACCCGGCAACGGTATGGTGCACGCCTCGAGGATGCTAGCGCCAACTTCCCCGGTGCGACGGCTAGGTTTAAACGCGAGTTTCTCAACCAGAACTTCGGAGCCAGCTGCAGTGCGTGTGATCGGTTGTGGTTCGAGCACAACGTGGTACTCGTCAGTACAATTTGTTCGGAGGAACATCGAAGAAACACGCGACAAGCTTCGCTCATCCCCATCTCCTGATAGGGGAGGGGCTACTGATTTCTTTTTTGTAATTTTTTTCGGTCATTAGTTTCGCAGTGCACGGTCTTTGGCTTGCATATTGTTCGGCTTCCTTGTAGGCAGGTGACTCTAGTATGACTTAACGAGAGGATTTAAGATTGTGCCTCACAGGTCCTTAAACCCGCCCTCCTTGCTGTACGTAGCATGCCGTTGTACTTACTAAACGTCATTTCGGGTGTGGCTTTGCACTTGGGTTTGTCTTTTGTCGCATCTACCGTGTACTGTCAAGAGGGTCTGTCGTCTTGAAGTATTTTTATCTCTATCGGCGTAAGCGCTGTTAACTACCGCAGCAGAGCATGTAAATGAGAAGCGTAGTCAAGGATCATGTCACGAGTTGTAAAAAAAAAAAAAACTGTCAGCCCTTCCACTGGCGTGGAGATGGAAGACCAGCGAAAGTGTACTACGGTTGGAATTATGTATTTTCAATTATGACTATTAAGATGTGATAGTGTAATTGGTTATTTGAACTATTAAAGAATGAGAAATATATGTTATCCGGTGGTTTTCATTTATTTAGTGACCACAGGAACCATGACCATATGGTCGCTACGGTACACCGCCATGGGGTGTACGGCAAAGATTGGCACGTTCTTCATAAACCCGTCACCAACGTCGCGCGCGTTCGGTGCGAACGCGGGCAAAACACCGCCACCGTCCACAACAGTTCTGCGCGTTGTTTGTGTGACCGCACACAACCGCAGTCAAAACGCTGGCGTGAGCAAACGCGCCAGCAGCATCTGTCGAAGGTTCATGCTGCCTATCGCTTCAACGGAAACTGAGCGGCGAAACCATAACGCATACAAAGGTAGAGCCATGTTGCAGACCACTTTCAAGTGCGTGCGACCGCCCGGTGACGCTCAAAGTACAAGTTGCTCGCAGAGCTGAAGCCGCAACCCCTCCCTCCCGCGCTGCCTTCCCGCTGTCCTCCTTTCGCATGGGAGATTGAGTAACCAGTACCCTGTCGCTCGTTGCGTGGTTCCTCCGAACGAACGGCACGCGGCCGGGCCATGGCGAGTCGTAAGGGCCACTGATAAGAGCACTAGCGCGATGTCTACGTGACGGAATGGCTGAACGCCGTTGTTGACACTGTTAGGGGAGAGGCGGGAGAGAGCCCAGAGAGAGTCGGCGGCACAGGCGGCAGAGAGTGGGCACGCACACACACAGTCTAGGGTGCCTCGATGCCCTCCTCGCACACCGCTCCCCTTCCACTGGGAAGTCGCGTTTGCTCTCCGCCGTGCGTTCGCTCCCCGTGAGAGCGCGCGTCCCTCGCCCTCGCGCGCTTTCACTCGCACAAACAGCATACGGCCAATGAGAGTTTTTTCCTACATCCGGACGCGACCATCGAAGAGTGAGCCCTTAACAGTTCGCGCTAATAACGTGACATAAAATGTAAAAATTAAACTGTGCGGTTTTACTTCACAAGACCACAATATGTTTATTAGGTATGCCGTAGTTGGGGGCTCCGCATTAATTTTGAGCACCTGCGCCTGTTTAACGTTCACACAATTCACGGTACACGAGCATGTCTGCATTACGCCCCTATCGAAATGCGGATAAAAAATGACTTACTTACTTACTTTCCTTCTTTACTTCCTTCCTCTCTCTCCCTGTCATCCTTGTGTTCCCCTTTCCCATTCCCCCTGTGTAGGGTAGCCAACCGGACGTTATTCTGGTTAACCTTCCTGCCTTCTGCTTTTCTCTGTCCTCCTTTCGGGTCCGTCTTAGGTGTTTGCGGTGTAAGTTCGGAAATGTGTGCCAACTAGGCCCAAATGAAGTTTTACTATAGACTTAGGTACACGTTGAAGACTCCAGGCGGTTAAAATGAATCTCGAGAGCTTTCTCTACTACGGCCTCCCTTACCACCCACTGTGCAAGTTCGGGATGTTAAACCCTACAATTTCTTTTTTTTTTCTATTCGGAATAACGAAAACAACAAAAGAATAAAGCGGAGTGTGCACAAAATCCTCCAAACAACGCCACCGATACATGGGGATCGAAATCGATCAGTACAAAGCCCCCAAGCATCGCCATGCAGAATAAAATAAAATAAAATAAAATAAAATGCGTGTGCCGAGATCGCGGATTGAGGGCCAGAAAGTGCTGGCCCACTCCTCAGTGCACGCGCGAGCATTTATATAAGCGTTTGTTCGCCCGAGTGCTCGACCGGAGGAATGCGAGTGTGCGTCCGCGTTCGCGACGGGGATTACGCGGGATTCGTTTAGGGCCGCCAACGGGCCCGCTACTAATTCCCACACCGAGCGCGGCGGATATCTCAGTGCCCGGCGGATATGATTCCGTGCCTTGTACAAGCGGGACGATGTTGATCTTCGCTTCCTGTCTGTGTGGCGCTATCTCCGACGTCTTCCGGTGTCTGCGATGCGGCGGAAGCTGCTATAGTGCTTGCTCGCACACGTGCCTTTAGGAAGTTGAAGCCGAGGCAGCGAGATAAGGGGACATTTTCTTCGCCTCCGCTTGTTTGTAGAAGGAAATTATGTTGACGGACAAACTGTGTGAAAAGAGGTGGTGTCAAATAAAGTGGAGTAAATGAAATTGTTTCACCGATTATTACGTGTTTTGAGCGCTTGGGCGTGCTTCCCTGACCCCGCGCAGTATTTTGATTGTAACACAGACGAGACGATTCATTAACGAGCGCCCGCCGAACACGCACAAAGAAGCAATCAAATTTCATAAAGGGATATGTTTATTAGCTAGATAGCAGGTTGAAGAAATTAAGATCTTTGGCGTTGCGTTTCTTACGGGTTTTTGCATTTAAGAAAGTTGTGGTTACGCTGGACTAAAAAAGATGTCTTGCGTGCACAATTAGCAACACAATCCCTGCTGAGTGAGCGAGAGGAATCTTCTGAAAGTATTGTATGGGCGTGGTGTCCTCTGGTTGCTGATGGTGCGCACTTCTTTCCTTCATCCTCTGTTTCCTGTGATTAGATGGTGAAAGTTAAACTTAATTGAGCCTGAACACTTAGCATAACACCGTAATACGGCGTGTTAACGAGCAAGGTAAAATAGGTGTTGATTTTTTTGTTGCTTATGTAAGGTAAAATAAACCACATCTATATCATCCATCTCTATGGTTCACGTACTTCACTTTCGCGATGCATAGGCACTTTTGAAAGCATTCAGCCGCAAGACTCTATATACTTCACTGATATTAGGCCGCTTGGGCGAGCACTTATGGCGGCCGGGCATTGCTGCGGTACAATTTTATTCGAAGCATGCTCTATAAAATGATAACCGCGTTTAAAGCGCCGTCGTTTATATTCAGTTCAACGCCGCATCCATTTTCCGTGCTTCCAGCTTCTACTATTGTTTTGGCAACAATTTGTGCGGTTGACGGCGGAGACGAAAAGGAAGATACGTTTATTTTACAAGTAACATCCGGGGAACGTTATCTAGACGTCGTTCGCAGAATATAGTTGTTGCGCTGGCCACAGCATCGCTCTTCAATGTTGTAATTGCGTCTACCGAAACCGCTCACTCGGAAAAAAATGTATTTTCGTGCTCTATGAAAGATTACATAATCGGCTGTGTGCGCCTGGCGCATCACCGGTCTTCTACGGTCCGGTCTTTTTTTTTTTTTTCTGTGTGTGTGTGGTGGTTATCGTTTCAGAAATTGCGCCGCTTGCCCTCCGCTTCGATGACGAACATGCACTGTCAAGTTGACCAAGTGATTATATTGCACCTGTGTGCCATCAGGTGTCTAACCGCTTGGCCTGAAGCTTCGGAAATTGCGATGATATCAAATGTGATACCGTACTGGACTCGACTCTTTCCGCACTCAAATTAGAGTAGCAGGACCGGAGGTCGCCATATCATTAGGAAATACTGAAGGACAGCAAAATGAAGGGCCAGCTTTCAATATTAAAAGCTAATATCGAAAGAAAAAAATTATGAGCGCAGCTTGCACTGCTGGTGAAAGGCTGGAGGAAACAGCGGAGCTAAGCGAGGCGCAGCTGTGCCAAGTGGTCGCTAGGCAACGCGTGGTGACGTCATCGCCAGGCGCAGTTTCTGGTCTAAGCTATACGGGCCAACCTCCGGCTTAAACAGCTCCGCTGTTAAAAAAAAAGCCATTGCTGCGTAAGCGTGTGATGAATAATGGAGTAACAAACGGCACGTGAAGGAAATCAAATCCAGATTGAAATAGAGTCATGAGGTTGCACAATTTCTGGTAAGAGCCGAGTGTGGTTGGCCCTGGATGATAATATTGGACTTGACTAGGAGAGACGCCCATCGTCTGTTGGAGTTAAGCATCAAACTTGTGCTGTTGTCGAAGCGAGATTCGTGCTAACGGTACCTAGTTTGTGAATATCATGAAAGTGCTAAGGCGCTAGGTTACCTTATGTACCCGCCAACATAGTGTGCACGTGGAGAAACAGAGAGAGAAAGACAGGAAAGTCAGGCACGTCAACCAGGCACACGTCTGGTTTGCTATCCTGGGCTGGTACGGTGGAAAGAGATGAAGGGGCGGAACGAGAGAAGGAACGAAAGAGAGAGAGAGAGAGTGCGCTAGTTGCGAGTGCAATTGAAAGTACGCACTAAGTATATAAGCGGTCGCGGACACCTGTCGACTTCAGGTACCGTAGCAATTAAGGCTCTCGCTGCTTTTAATTCCAGTGACGCACATGACCATGATCCAAGGATCTTAGCTTCTGAAAAGTTCTCGAGTACAGCCAGCTTGTCAGCGATGGGGACGCTGGACGCCGCGTCAGAAACAAAGGCACGGGTGGTGTTAAATGTATGCTTCGGTCCCCCAAGAGTCGCACGTAGGTCCCCCACCCGTTTCATTTTGGAACAAGAGAGCTACCGTAAATGCTCGTGGGCTCACGCATGTAGATGATGGTAGGTTACACAATACTACTGCAATAAAATATCAGTGCACGCTCGATGAGCGTTCAAAATTTGAATTGCCACACTAAATTAGCTGGCCTCTGGAATAGGAAGTTGGTGAACCTGTTTGCTCTTGAGTAATTTGCATTTCTTGTGCAGGCATTTACGATTTTAGTTTGTAAAGTTAGCTTTATTGGCGCGTAAGCGACTCAGGCCATAGCCCGCCAGCCACAAGTTGTGCAAGCAGTGGCGCTGTTAAAAAGTAAATCAAACCCCTACCCCTTAAATTTGTGCAGTTTATTTCAGTTCTAGCGATAGCTTCAAAATTTATTTGGTGCAAATGGATGTAATTTTTAACAAGTTAAATAGTTTGAGCATGTGAGGAAAGGTAACGTTGGTTTGTACGTATAATACTTACACTTTCTTTTGTATGCCTTGAAATGTATTCGTAAAAGCGATAAACATTCTGTAAACCTAAACTGTGTTTCATGCTTACTAACATGGTAAATTAGTTTATTTCTCTATTTTTGAAAATCCGCCCTGCGCGCACATCAAGAAAGAGGTCGGTCATGAGACGACGCATGGTTACTATATGACTGGTGCGCTAGTTAATGTGACGGCGTCAGACCGACATCCGTGAACACGCACACACACATACAGACACACACACACAACCAGCTTGTTCAACCGCTTCGTCAAGTCTACCTGCAGAATACTCTTGTTGCAATATATATATATATATATATATATATATATATATATATATATATACATAGATAGTATGTGTGCGCGCGTGTGCGTGCGTGATATGAAAACAGAGTTCACGCAATATATATATATATATATATATATATATATATATATATATGTTGTGTGTGTGTGTGTGTGTGTGTGTGTGTGTGTGTGTGTGTGTGTGTGTGTGTGTGTGTGTGCGTGTGCGTGTGCGCGTGCGTGCGTGCGTGTTTTGCAAGCAGAGTTCGTGGAAAATATTTTGGTTGTTACGCCAGGTTGTTACGCAATCACGGTAACCTGCTGCGGCCATATAGTTTCTCACTATAACACCTAGAGGGTAATCTGGCGCCACCGTCTATGCGAGTTTCTTAAAGGGCACTGTGTCGTCGTGGGAATGACGGGATGTGTATCTGTGAGGCTTGTGTTGGCTGGCGTTGAACGAGGCTTCGTCTAAAACGTGGATATGGCTACCCAAGTAATGCGTTCTTAAAATAAAGACTACATAAAAGGCTTTCATTCACCCGTATTACTTCTCTCAATAAAGTCTTCTCACCTACAATGCAGCATCAAGCAAAGAAAAGCAAGAACAGACGATAAGTTGTTCCAAAGCGAGCTAGAATCTTGCCGTCTGTCCTCCAACTTCAGCAGCCAGCTGATCTTTTTTACGTTTAATATAATTGTACATCCAATAATATGTCCTCAAAATTAAACAAAACATGTTTTTGTGTAATAATAAAGCTAGAGCAGCTTTTTACGTGCTGTTTTAGTAGGGAAAAATTATTGTGACAGAGGGAGCGGTGCTAGCCAGGCGCGTCTTCAAGACGTCTGGCTGCCCGAGAATGATGTCAATCCGAAGTCACAATATACCGGCATTCCCATGCACACCACAGCGCAACAGCGCTAGATTAGGTAATGTAGTTAGAAACTCTATGGCTCCGGCTGTCGGCAGCATAACACATGCTTTCGCAGTGTGTCTACGTATCACGGTACCGTGTGTGACGCATTACACAAAATATGAAAGACTATAGCTGTACTGTCAAAAACTAGAATGTTTCATGGGCTAGAACGAAGCCCGGTTCATGGTTTAACGTTGGCGTCGTTCGTTATTTCAATTATTGATTGGGTATATCCAGGCGCGCTCGGAAGTTAATCTCTCAGTGAAGAACGGAACGGACACGTATTCATGAAACTCGCATCTTATACATGTTCGCTGGGGCGAGCAATCCACTCAACATTTAATACCTGACGTTTTATCGGTGAGCAAGTTTTGAAGGCTACTGATCTACTGCTACTGCATAGGTACCTCTGTGAAGCCTTCAAAACATTTTCACTCTTAAATGTTTTATTTTTCATTTCTTATTTTGTTAGTTAAAACAAATGTAGTCATATACAAAAATTTGATTGGCGCGGTGGACGTTGGCGAGCGAAATTCTTTATAAGTAGTCATTCTTCTCTGCGTCATAAGCCAGCAACTCGCCTCACGGAACGAAAATGACTGTCCAGAGATTGCGTCCTCGTTCAACATTTAGAATTACTTAAACTTAGAAACAACTTGTGCTATAATTTTGTTAGTGTTGCGTGCATTCCGTGTTCTATTTACGACTGCTATCACATGTCGGAATCCATTTTTGCCCAAAAAAAACTTGAGGCCACTCCTTTTTGGATAACCTACGGTACAAGGCTTTCTTTCGAAGCGGATGAACCATCTACCGCAAGTATACAGGAATTCAATGGATTTCCATGTAGACAGATAAACAGCGCGAAGAAGGATGTGGACTAAACAATAGACTTAACAAACGTATGCGTTATATGCCTCAATACTCCCTGGCGCAGAATGTAAGGGAGTGTATATGTGACGAAAATGGTGAGCATCCCTTTGCCATTTAGTGTTAGTGTTTCCTTAAAGGGGTTTTGAGAAGTGCTAGGATGTTACCTGAAATCCATTTTCGTCTGAGGAAGGATGGTCCTGGCACTGCGGTGTGCTCGCCGGTGTTCATAGGCTCGAGCGTGGCGCCAATTCTTAATACTAACTTTCTCGGAAAAAGTCTATTTCAGCGCTTATTACGCGCATTTCATATAATTGCATTTATTCACTTTGAGGGCGCGAAGGCATTACAAAAAAGCGTAGGTTTTAACAAAATGTATTCATGAGTTGTCATGGTCACAAAATTCATTTAAATAAGGCATTTCTTTTTCTAAGTCCATGTCCTTCTTCGAGCTGTTTATCTATCACCATGCGACTTTACCAGCGTTTACTAGGGTTTACTAACTATGCGTAATTAACCATCATTTACTATGCAGCATGTCCTGAGCTACTTACGCAAACTTTTTTATCGATTCTAGTCTGATCTGACTACTCGACCTCACATTTCGTTAGCGTCCAATCTGTCAGGAACTCGTTTGGCTTGTCAAATAATTCATCAGGTTTTACGTCCCATAGGAAGGCAATGGCACCAGACATCCACGGATTTCGTTTCAAATGACAACTAATCGAAAGAGACTTTCACTCTTAGTGTGCTGTACATTCTCTTTTTAAGCATTATTTATTGGAATCATTTATATCTACTTTATCTTTTATCCTATATTATCAAACAAGCGAAACGGAGTAGCCGTCACCAGCAAACGGTGACATCAACTCCTCTGTTCATTTTATCACAATAAAAGAGAGAGAAAGAGGGGCGTCGTGATGCAGTGCTGCTGATAAATTTTCACCGCCGGAGGTTTTTCTGTATGTTCACGTAAATCCGAGTACACGATCGTTTTTGGAATTTTGCACTTATTAAATACCGCCGCAGCGACCGGAATTTGACTCTGTGACGTCATTCTCATCAGCGGAACGCCGCAGCCATGCACTGAATTACCGTGGCAGCACCTCGTTGGCTTTCGTCTCCATAGCGAATAATAATAATCCACATTTCACAGATGCCCCGGGTCTCCACAAATAATTTTCAGATGTGCTCAATACGATTACGTTATATATCGGGTGTTCAAAATTAAGCTTGACGGATTTTTTTTATTGCAATTTACGAATTGTATCCGGTGGGCTTGTCGGGCGTATCCACTTGGAATGAATTTCCCGAATGACACCAGTTAGGAGATATGAGCCATCAAACTCGCCGTAAAAATACACCGTTGTTCCACTTACTTTTTTTTTACCAATATGCTGTTTCATACATTGAAGCACAAAAGTAACTGGAACGCCCATGTATTTCGTCCCACAATTTGGGAAATAATATCTCGAAACTGGTGTCATTCTAGAAATTCATTTCAAGTGGATGCGTCTTGCAAACTGACTGGCTACAATTTGTAAATTGCAATATGTTTCGTAAGGTAATCAACTGAGGAGTTCATGAGTGAATTTTTGTAAATTAGTTGAGTGTGTGTTTTCATTTCTCGTGCTACTAATGTCCCCCTCTTCGAATAACCCAAGGTCAACGATAAGAATTATGCTACCTGCCACAGGCGATTTTTGAAAATTCCGTAAAGCTTAATTTTGAACACCCAGTATAATGAAAAAGTTTGTGCACGTCTTAAGACACTATGTCTCCGGCCGAAACGTCGGCACATTAAAAAAGAAAATTATGGACGCCTTTCTTACTGTTTTAGTTTTTATTAGTTATTACAGTTCGCACGAGTTAAGTCCTAGGCTCGGTTTGAGTGGTGAATTAAATTTTATGCGTAATTGTCAAATGACCCAATGAGCAAAATGCAGCTCCACTAACATGAATCCTGGGGAGGTGTGAAGTGATGTATCACTAATGGGCTCATGCTGCCTTAAGCAATGGCTCATAACCACGTTAACGCGGTCTCCCCATTACGACGACAGAAGAGAAGTGAAATTCTACGCTGGAATGATGAGCGGCAACGCAGACAGCTGTGGTTTTCAATTATAACCTTGCGGCAACCATAGGTACCTCTACATTGAAGTTATATATATGCATACAGTATTCTGGCCTACCAGTAGAAAATGTCAGCTAGTTGCTTTTTCCAGCGCGATTACGACACGTGTACGTTCTAGAGAAACGACAGTCCGCGAACATTGCTTACGAAACGATGAAACGCGGGGAAGAGCTGTATTGGAGGTACACTTTAATTTACAATGAATGGACATAGAATCAGAAATTAGTTGTAATTTTTCGGAGCATAGCCTAAAATTAAAATAAGCTTTCTTGCTACTGCACAGAGTTTTTTTATTGCTTTGTCCTATTTGTCCTGCCAATGATTTATGTTAACATTCTTTATTAGGAGCTGTCATACTATGTCGTCAGAAGCCCGATGGAAATACAACTATCTGGCTTCGGTTACAGTAAACGGAGTGCCCATAAAAAGGTGCTCCGTTCATTGTAATTTGTAGCTCTTGTATAAGATCCTTACTTGCATTCCAAATCCTAACACCAAAATGAATCGAATCGGGCACCACGAGAATTTATTGGGACTGTAATGTTGCATAAGAGCGTCGCTAATAACTACTTCCTAAAGTTCATTATCCGCTTCATCACGATACACTGTGCGAGATGCGTTCAGAAAAAAAAACTGCTTTGCTAGTTGGCAGCAGCATACGTGTATAGGACCGGTTCTGTCTCGTTACACTGGACTTATGTAAAAAAATAATTTCCCAAATAGTCAAATAAGATTATTGAATAAACAATACACACTGATATTTTCCTCTGAGCGAACTAGTATATTTTCGCCATTATAATAGTGTATTTTTGCTTGCACATCGTATCGAGTGTTCGAAGTTGTTTATTTTCCTTGTTAGAAACATATATTCGTATAGTGTCATTACAAGTCTTAACATGTGTATAAGAAACGCTTTTACAGTGACGCTCGTACTTAAAAACATCGGGACGAGGTACCCTCTCAACAGGTCATGCTAAGCGAAACGCACGGCAGTAGATAGTATCGGATAAACCGCGGGAACGTGGAGAGCCCCCCCCCCCCCTTCCCCCCCTTGGAAAAAGAAGCAAAAATGTAAGACGGGCGTCTAAGTGGCAATTTTCTCTGCGCAGGTCGTACCGCTCGAGGTATTGAGTGGAGGAAAACGAGCAGGCAATCTCCGCAGGGCGGCGCGATTGGCGTTGTCGTGGGCGGGGGAAGTGGGGGCGGATTTCATCAACTGCGCGAAGGAACAGCTGCCTTTCTCGACCACGCACCGCCTAAAATTGTTCGAGACAGGCGCGGTGGCGTAACCGCGATATTAATGTTGCTCTCCCCTGATAGGCAGTTTCACCTCTCGTGTAAGGATGCCGCGCAATGAGCAGAGTAAAACTGAAGCAAAATGGCCGTCCGTGCGAGGAAGAGTCATTTCATTTTCTCGGGAAAGCAATAGCTGTCACTCTCTCTCTCTCTCTGAGTGAGTCCGTACCAACCTCGTAGGAAGCGAGCTTTTGGGTCTCTTTGCGGGCTTCTCGGTTCGCCTCTAAGGTAGGCTTAAGAGTCACCCTGAAAGCTCGCTTTCACCTAAGTACCTTGTTTGGAACGCTACGCAGCTGAGTTGCCTGCGCCTGCGCCGGCACCGTGGCTGTTTCCGTAATGCGTACCGGGTCGAAAACTAGGTAACGTCAGTACCAGTTCTAATCAAAGAAAAAAAAAGACCTTTCTTGAAAGTTTATCTCTCTATTAGAAGAACAACGTTAAAACTGCGCACGGCTGAGTTATGGCTTCGTCAGTGATGAAAAGCACCCGCGTTTTTCACATTTTCGGGGCATTTACGCTAGTCGTGCTGCAACCTGTGTAGTAACGAATGATTGCGCAACGCGGAATGTAGACAGGCATCTCGCAAGGTAGCTCCAAGGGTATGGTTGTTAGCGCCGATTTGTATTGGCTAAAGGCCCTGTCGTTCACACGACATAATGAGCACTGGCACGAGCTTTACGTTTCTCGGGCACTCCTTTGCTCCATGAGGAATTAGAGGGTATAGTGCAACAGGAAAACTTACTTTCATGTATCAATTCCCAAAATCACGAGTTATCACCGAATGAAAAAAAAAAAATCACTGCTCCCTTTCATATTGGCGACGACTGTACGTGTATGTAGCACAGCGATGGCGCAGGACGGATATGTTTCCGCTTAGCGTCAGAGTCTACTGATTATGAACTTCCTCCAGAGGGTGCGTTGTTCGCTGCGGTGGAAATGTTTGAGCTTTCTGTTGCTCAATAGGTGCTACATTAAAGTGTTTTTCCGAGCGTGAAAGAAGCCCGCGAATACACGCAATATCGCCGCGCGAATGGCCGCTCGAAGCACTTCTTTCCCGCTTGGAAAAACACTTTTATGTGCCACGTATTCAGCAACAGAAAGCTGTATCGGGAGTTTTTCATGTTGCAATTTTCATCTAATTGAAGTTGACTAATTAAATAGGACTAATTATGTAATTAGGTGCAACGCAGGAAATAATCCTGAGCATCTCCAAGCGACGGCAAACAACATTACTTTGTTTCTGTCCAGCTACGTGGCATTTGTACATGTTTAAATCTTGGTGCATGATAGTTAAGACACACTGTATATGCACCGCATTGCATCAAAATTTTGTTAGAAAACACCATTTCTTCCCTGTCGCTACCTTTGCCTTCGTCAAATTGTACGTGTGATGATATTGTAAAAGTATGACTTACCAACACGCCCACTCGTCCCATAGGGCACATCATCATCATAATCGTCATCACCATCATCATCATCAACCTATATTTTATGTCCACTGCAGGACGAAGGCCTCTCCCTGCGATCTCCAATAACCCCTGTCTTGCGCTAGCGTATTCCAACTTGCGCCTGCAAATTTCCTAACTTCATCATCCCATCTGGTTTTCTGCCGTCCTCGACTGCGCTTCCCTTCTCTTGGTATCCATTCTGCAACTCTAATGGTACACCGGTTACCCATACTACGCCTTACATGGCTTGCCCAGCTCCATTTCTTCCGTTTAATGTCAACGAGAATGTAGATTATCAACGTTTGTTCTCTGATCCACACCGCTCTCTTCCTGCCTCTTCACGTTAGGCTTAACATTTTTTCGTTCCATCGCTCTTTGTGCGGTCCTTAGCTTGTTCTCGAGCTACTTTGTTAACCTCCAAGTTTCTACCCCATATGTTAGTACCGGAAGAATGGAATGATTGTGCACTTTTCCTTTCAACGACAGTGGTAATCTCCCAGTCAGGATTTGGCAATGGCTGCCGCATGCACTCTAACCCAATTTTATTCTTCTGTAAATTTCTTTCTCATGATCAGGGTCCCCTGTGAGTAATTAACCTAGATAAACGTACTCCTTTACGGACTCAAGAGGCTGACTGGCGATCCTGAATTCTTGTTCTCTTGCCAGGCTATTTGACATTATCTTTGTCTTCTGCATGTTAATCTTCAACAACACTCTTACACTTTCTTGGTTTAGGTCCTCCATCAGTAGCTGTAATTCGTCCCCATAGTTGCTGAAAAGGACAATGTCATCTGCAAACCGAAGTTTGTTGAGATATTCGTCGTTGATCCTCACTCCTAAGCCTTCCCAGTCCAAGAGCTTGAATACTTCTTATAAACATGCAGTGAATAGCACGGGAGAGATTGTGTCTCCCCGTCTGACCCCTTTCTTGATAGGTATCTTTCTACTTTTCTTGTGGAGATCCAAGGTTGCTGTGCGATCCTTGTAGATATTTGGCAAGATATTCACGTATGCCTACTGTACTCCTTGATTTCGCAGTGCCTTTTTCATAATCTTTTTCATAATGCTTTTTCATAATCTATGAAAGCCATATAGAGAGGTTGATTGTACTCTGCAGATTTCTGTATTACCTGATTGATGACATGGATATCATCCAGCGTAGACTAACTGTACCTAACTTTTTTACGAGGCAGTGTTTATTTTATTTCATTTGTTATTGTTACAATTTCATGCTATTGCCAATTAGTCCTCCCCAACCATCGGATACAATCCTCACTATGGCCGCGAAGAACGGCCGCTCTTATGCGGCGGAAGACATTTGCCGGACTTGAAGCAGAGCGACAGAAACCTAAAATTCACAACGCTGTACATCTAAAGTGGTCACATGAGTGGTCAGAATAAGCGAGGGGTATTTCGCCAAACGAAGTTTACGCGATAGAAGCTGCATTGGCGAGACGAAGAAAAAAAAAAAGGGGGGGGGGGGGGGGGGGGAAGAAGAACGAGTTCATATAGACTCAACATTCCTGGCCGGAGCCTCCTGTTGGCCGGTCGATCAGTCGACTCTCGTTCAGTCGATTTGCGCGGACGCGTTTTATTACGTTGTGTTTTTGTGCGGCAGGCACAGACGACGGTTAAACCGAATGGCGCGATTACGTAAAGTGCCAGTCGTTATACGCCATAGGAGTTTCGTTGCTTCTTCCTTTTATATTCTTCCTCTTCCGGACCCCTCATCGCCCGCAACATGATTCGCTCGCCTGTATATATACCGGCTTCTTCGGAGGGGGTCCCTTGCCTGCTTCGTCCAAAGCGCGATTCCTTGCCGTGGCCGGCCGGCCGGCCTGCCTAATTAATGCTTAGCACGGCGAACTTTATGGCATATATACGCTCAGCCTCGCTGACGCACGCCTGCCTCCTCTTCTTAGGCCGTTGGGCAAACTACCGGGCGAGGGCGTTCGGAACCAATGACGTCATCATTAGTGGCACAGAACGCCCTTATTCTTAACCACCCTTCTCCCCTGCCCCCCATCTTGTCCGCTTCGCTCTCGACCACCTTTCCTCTACGGCACAGGAACTCGCGTCGTTTAGCGAGAGCTTTGCTGAATGGCGGTCATTAGGAGAACAAGTGTCTGGGATCACGGTGCTCTATATTTTTTATTAGTATCAGTAGTGTCTCCTCTTTTTTTTTTGTACGTGTTTGTCGGTGGCCTCACGCCCCTTTTACTTAGTAGGCGACGTCTTGAACGTTCTCCGTAACTGCTGTTATGTTTTCTTTTTTGCTTCGTCTCGTGAACCTCCGTGTGAGTTTGTAGACGGTGAGCACGTTTTCGTCAAGTTGAGGATACTTAACCCAAACGTTCTCACAAAAGCATCATGGTAGGCGCGCTTTCGAGACATCAGAAAATAAAAGAATGAACGTTTGGTTCGCGTTCATATCACACGCGATTGTTTCTATTTGTTTCCCTGCCAAGTGTAAGCAGGAAGACGAGCCGGCTAGCGTTTCGTTTATTTATTTTCAATAATGGTATTTACGCCTCTTCAGCTTGCTCCTCATCTCTTGATATCTTTCTCGTTATGAGCTTTAGTGTCGGACCTTCGCTGATAGCAATGGACGTGCAGTTGACAGCGTGCCTAATGCACGCTGTCTCACGTTTTCTTCGTGCACGCTCAATGTATTCAAGTACAGCTGCACCAGCAGAACTACTGAAACAACTAGAACACTAAGGCGAATGTACCGAAATATTACTGCGATCCCACTTTTTTCCCGTAGAGATATATTTTTTTTCTTTTTTTTCTTCCCCCCCCCCCTTTTTTTTTACTAGTTCAATATGTGGTGTTGTTTAGACTGCTAGTATATGAAAGAGCGAACATTGATAAATATTGCCGGTGCCACCAGTTATTCGATAGCTAAAGGAGCCTGTGAGATTTTTCAAATGTCCAATAATGCAAAGGTTCAGTTTACTGCAGCGAACATAACGTTTACTTTTCTCATAGAGACTTCAAGCAAGGTCAGAGTCCAACAAACAGCACCCTTTCATTGGTGGTACAACCATGCTTCCTTTATTGCAGGCGTCTTCTCTTTAATTATTAGCTTCACTTCTTCCTGTCCGCTTTCAAGGTAAAAAAAAAGTCATTATGTGCGAAACAGAACAAGTAAACTTTTTCTGTTTCCTTTTTCAATTACGCCATCCTGTGACAGCACAGTTCTTTCAGAAGATCCTTTCTTATCACTGCTTTCTAGTACAAATGGTCCTCTGGTAAGTTCTGGCAATGGACATAGACGTTTGCTGTTTTGCCACTGTTCGCCGAATCTTACTTGGATGCTGTTTGGTAATTCATTTTCTTCTTCGTGTGTACGTACCCTTGTGTCTGCAAATGAGTAAAGGCCCAACGACCTCAATTTGTCTCTCACCACTCTCGTTTGACCAGCGCCCGTTTTTCTCCCACAATGCCCGCATCCGTCTCTTCTGCTTCGCCAAGCTCACTGCACTGTCTCTCACGCCTTGATCTTGAACGAAGCGCACTTAGCCGCATTGTGTGATTGTGCAACCTCGTCTGGACCACGCTATTCGCTATAGCTTAACTGTATGTGTTGCCGAGATAAAAGGAAGGGTCCATGATGTCATTACGGAGATGTTACGTTGCTTAATGTCTTTTTTTTCCCTTGTACCGACGGTGGCTGAGTTTTGTCTGGCGCCCACAATAACCTACACATAAAAAAAAATCGGAACCTTACGTGTGATGCTGTCTTTGGGACTTTTTGTTTCCTTATGCTACGCTAGGTTAGTCTTATGTTTTACTTTGAGAATGTGACACACTCCACGCACGCTTTACTTATTCCCAAGACGCCACGTTTAAATACTTTTGGTTACGTGCAAAGATATCGGACTGTCAAAGTCTGGCTCGTACTGTGAACTTTCGGAAATAATTAGTTTGGTTAACTTTACTCGTCACGACGTTTCATTCACTAAATCAACTGTGCTGTGCTGTGCTGTGTATGTGGGGCAGAATTTTAGTGGCTTGTGGGGATGTAAGAAGCTAGCACCATACGCGATGCGTGCACTTTTTTATCACTGCCGTGTACTTGAGCGACAGAAGTTGTTTATTGCATAAGTGTCGCAAGCTTCAAATTAATTCTGAAAACTACTTTTACAATATTAGCTTCTAGGGGCTGACTCCCGTACTCATTCTGATGTCCGCCCTAACTCCATGGCCATCGAAGAAATTCCAAAGTGCTTTGCGAGTTTATAGTGAAATTAGGCACAGTACGCGGTGCCCCCATTTTAATCGAACTCCGGTCTCACAGATTAGCAGTCGGGGTTTCAACTCCCAATCCCTCCGTTCTCTTTTGTGTTTGTTGCTTGCTTACAGAAGCACATCTTCAGAGTGGCTGAGAGGCATACAGAACAGAAAAATAATGGACCTGCAGCGCGTGATGCACAAAGATGCACAGCTGACTGGCTCCTCACAGTCCAGCTGGTCAATTCGACAGCACAGAGGTGAAAGAGATGGAGAAGGAGAGAAAGAGAGAAGGCAAGGATGTTAACTAGAACTGCGTCAGGTTATCTACCCTACCCTGGAAGACGGGAAAGATGGAATAGAAGGATGAGATGGAGAGAGGAAGGACACGGTGAGCTCGCGCATGCACGTGGAGGGCCTGAACAATTCAATGGCGTTTTACCTAGGCCAGTCGCCCTCAAGAAGAAAGACAAGAGTGCCTTCACAGTTTTGTGGGCCGACGAGCGATCGTTCCCACAAAGGGGAAAGAACTTAAATGAAGTGAGCGCTAAAATGCGAAATGCAGGATAGGAAAGAATTAGAAGAAATAGCCATGTCTATCTATTTCTACACCGCCGGAGAGCGTCACCTACACAAAGGAAGATGACGTGGACCAGAGTCGACATAGAAGAATGTTTTCTTCTTATCGAAAGTAGTTTGTTTGCGTACGTTTGTGAATATCTATGTCAGTTGATACCTGACGATACCTGACGATACAGTGAAAGACTTACGGCGTATAACATTACGCCAGCTATTGCGCAACTTCTTTGCATTATGGGTAAAACTGAAGGTTTTTCGAGTTCTGGCAGAAAAATCTAAAGTTATAATAATAGGTACTGGCACCGCTTTTAGCCAAGTTAAATGCTTTCTCGCTTGTTAGACTGATTTGCCACCTGTCTTTAAGTGGCGTCGTGTCCAGACATACAGAAAAACGCGCCCAAAATTTTCGCCGAAATCTTGGCAGACGAAGCTCCCTGATTCGAAGATTAGCAATGAAGAATCTTGGCTCATTCGGGCGTGCCAGGCACATGGAAAATAATGACTGTTCTGAGTGTCTGTCCTGGAAGAATAGCAGACCCAGGAATCAAACAAAAAAAAATCAATAGAGAGGGAATAGCGTAGCTGAGAAAGGCTAGAAATTCTCCTTGAGCCACCGCCAACTTGTACGCTTCCGAGTCATATTGTTGCGAGACGTGCAGCCTCTGGATGACCACTTATAAGGAACGACCCATCGTTTTCTAAGCGATGGCGAAGAAACCAGCTGTGGAAACTGGCCTTCGACTTCTCCCGAAGGAGTGAAGTGGCCTTCGCTTGTATAGCCCGCGCTTGAACAAGTGAGAAAAGTTGCAGGCCTCGAACAACTCGCGCACAAAAGTCCGAGCAGGCACCGTTGAAATTACAAAACATATTACAAAAAGAACTCCAAACATTCTTTTGGACAAAAAGTCCGCAAGCTATGGCACACAGCACTTCGAAATTTTCGGTTGCTGGCTGACCGTAGTAATCAAATACTGACTTGTTTCGCCACCGAGCAGGTATTGCGTTTCTAAGCTATGATGAAACAGAAAGAAAAAAAACTCAATAAAAACAAGCGTTGATTCTTCCGATCCAAGAAGTCGGTTATGGTAGGAGAAAATGCGTGCGCATTCCATGAAGGCTGAAAGAATAAGAGAAAGTATTGCGAAACCGATGCTCGCCAGTACCCGTTTAGTAACATGGTAGAGTCTGGAAACTCAGAAATGACCGCCGGTGTCTGCACTTTCTCCGTATATGTGTGCAACTTCTAATATTCCTCCAATGTTCAGTTTCCTTCATCTACATTTATATTTCGTGCATGTTATGATGTGTTCCTTCTTATACGTAGGCGTCGAGTCGTCGTGTTTTGATGGTTTTAAATAACCATGCTTACAATAGGGTTATCTATCAAGACACTAAACATAAATTTATACTTGTTTTTTGTTTAACTTTATCTATCGGGAAGATCACGTTGCGCAGAGTTACTGCTCAAAGCCATACCCAGTGGTGTTTTCAAAGATGGACAATGTATTGGACTACAGAATGAACATAATTTATGCAATATTAAATCATTGCAAATAGTGCCTAATAAGTGGTGCTCACTACATATTTTTTTTATTTCAGAACGATACTCATTTCAAATCGTTTCTGACAGCTATTCAGCAGTCTAAAGGAATTGAACGCATGTTTTAACTCCGTCTGTCGCTGTCAACTGCGTTTACATTTTTCTGGTGGGAGTGTTGGCGAGGTCACTCACTGGTGTGGCGTAAGGCTATGCAAGCGCTGTTTCCGCTAATCAGTCGTTACGATGAATGCCCATGACTTCGAAGGTATTTGAAAAACAAGGGCATACTTTGTACACTTTCGGCCCTCATCGGAAGTGTCAGGCCTAGCAAACCCTCGTCCTAAAGCTGACGAGAATGTTTTATAATTGCTGCCGTTAGCATCGAGTCCAGAGAATTCCGAGAACAACATGGAAACAACGCTGCACTCCTCTGTCACCGGCATTGTGATGCTCCATTTCGGTGTGGAGGTAAGAAAATTTTCTTACCATGCTTTGCTTCAATATAGAAAACAACCAACTCGTTTAATTTCTTAATTCGTTGACATGATGACTCTAGTGTTTTGGAAAGCAACGTGACAGATTCATTATAATGTAGTTATGGTTGTTCAAAACTGGCAACACGCTACACTGCGCTTGCGATTTTGATCATGAATTACAGGAACGTTGTTTTGCGCCAACTGCTCGTGTGTTTGAACTAATTCGTCCTATATTAGCAAAGCAAGAGCATCACATTCAAAATGTATGGTTCATCAGCATGGAAAGACATAATTGAGGGTTTTATGACTTCGGTTGTGCTACATATGTGCACCTCTAACCAGCGAGCCCTCTGGGATGTGAATAAAAACTTGTATTTGTCTTTAAAGTTCAATCTCTGTCATTTTTATCATTCCTAGTCGCGCTTTCCTTTAGACTATTCCACGCTTCTTAGCTTCTCCCACATCATCCCACACTAACGAAAGCTTAACATATGGCTTGTTTCAAAATATCTGTTCAAATTTTCTTCGAATTTCACACTTTGGTTAAGTGCCTTAACGCTTGAGAACTTGCACAATTGTGCAGCCTCAGCCTTTTACCGCACTTGTCAGACAAGCCTTTCCTTCACCTTAGGGTTGTTGTATACCTATGGCGTTCTAGTGCAGGGCTCGGAATCACGCGTTAAAGCCTCGGCGGCTACAGTCGATACTTGGCCATCATCAATAATTTGGCGCAATGCCGAGAAAGACGAAAAAAAAAGAAAACACGACAAGTGCACATACTTTTTAGATGCAACGATCCGCCGGTACCCCGAATAGGTGCACGGTGAAGAAGCTTAAACGGTCAAAACGAATCGCAAAGCCCACCATCTGCGGAGCGGCTCACAGCGCGAGCCCAATTTTAAAACAATATCGCCATGATCCAGTCATAAGGGTTACTTCACCTAATACGCGCTGTTACTCAGGAGGTGCACCCTTTACAGGGTGACTGCAGGATTCCTGTTGCAGGACGCGAGAATTTTGAGATAAGCCGGCATTAAAGACAACGAAAAAAAAGGTAATTTAAAGGAGACAAGGAGACAAAAATTAGGCAGACACACTTAAGACTGCTTACGTGTGGGAATGCGAGAGCATTATACCGTTTGTAGACCTCGGAACGTCATGAACGCGCTCATTTTATACACTAATGACGTGGCGCCACCTCCTCCCCATTGTCTGCCTAATTCCCGTGCACAATAACGCACGTACTAGGCCACACCTTTAGTCAGCGAGATGGCCGCGACGTGACGTGTACAATGACGCACTCACTAGGCAAACATTTAGTAAGCCAGTACCATGGAGCCGCCATGGCATCGGGGAAGCGGGCTCATCTCGCACCAAGACCGAAATGTACCAAATTATCTTCTCAAAGCCATTAATTTACTTTGTTGAAATGTGACGTCAATCCGAGCATTCCTTGACGTGTTCTTACTCTTTGCGGGGTTGGCCATTTAGGGTACTATCTCTGGGTCACGCCGACAGCTTTTCGCGTAATGGGCAGTTAATGCTTTCCCATTAATAAGAAGCCAAACAGGCATTATTGTAAGCCTATACAAAGAGCCACATAACAATAAAGTTCTGATTTGAGAATGGTAGGCACTTGGGGTAGTTGATACATGGTGAAAAGGTGAAAATAGCGCGAAACATACTGGGACGAATGAACAGAACCCGAACACACGTGGTTTAGTCCTGATTTCATTGCAAATGGGAAACATGGGCGGGCACACCAGCAGTTGCACTTTGTGTATCAAAATGCAAAAAAAAAAATGTGTACAGCAAAGCTCAAATTTTAAAATCGTAAAAGTTCTCAGGACGTACTGTTCTGCCATCATGAGCTCTTGACCGAAAAATAGCGATTCCGGCCGAACTATGGTGACTTCTTGAAAAAAAAAACGCCAAAATCTCGTAATGGCCCATTCAAGCACCATTTCCTTACTAGTTTCTGAAACATGTCCATTTGTATCAAAACTGCCGTCCTGCCAGGGTATTCGCAACAGATTTTTAAGATTTCACTGCATTCCAGCCAAAATATAAGAACTAGCAAACTTCAAAAAAAGCTGAAAAGATGGACATGAGGTCAAATCGTGTTAAAATATCAGTACATTTCATCATGGACGACAAACACGTCTTCTTGGGTACTTTGCGAATACGTATATTGTACCGATACCGCACCAGGTTATCAGAGAAAATATTACGTTTTCTAGATCACAGGAAATAGTTGTCAGCGTTCCACACACTCAATGAAAGTCGCTTTGGCCAGCTGACTACAGCATCGCCATAAGTTAAATTGTAGAGACTTGGGACACACTTGACCAACGAGATGGTCAGTAAAGTTTTTCATATCTGCAAATAATATTATTAGTAAAACCTGGCGTGGGACCTGTAGGATTACGTATTGTAATTTTTCGAGACCCGTTTCCCTTTGTTCAAGAGCGCAGCTCTCAGGCGCCCGTTTCGGCGTTGAGCGTGGGCCTCGGCCTTGGTATCGGCGTAACCGGCAGAACAAACGAGCGAAACCCAACGGAGGATGAAAGATGGCGATAGCGAAGAGAGCGCGAGGAGCAAATCGGATGAAGAGAGTATAGCGGAAGAATGAGAAGGTAAAGCGGAGGAGGAGAGTATGGAGGGATAGGGTGAGGAGGAACGCTGAATGCCGCACGAGACGTGCTCCGTGGCGGCGACCCGCTACGAGACGGCGCCATAGTAACGCGTGCCGTCACCCGGTCACCGATGACGTCATTGCTAAGGCATGCGGCGAGCGTGTCCACCGATACCATAAATGGAAACAAAGCGCAGGCGTGGGCTTCGGGCACATTGCACGTACGCTACCACTCATGCGTCGCCGCTGCTAGATAAGTGTGCTCCGCGCGAGTCAGGCGTTCCCGTGTTCACGCTTGTTTTCTGTACAATGAGCGACGCAACCAGCGGACTTCAAATGACCTAAGGAGCTGCGCTGAAACTGCGCACTGGGAAGTATCGTAATCATCGGTGAATTTTTTTATCGCAGTATTTGTTAGTTTTTATTCTCATCATCATAAGCGGACACATACCCGCCGCTGAAATGTCTTCATTTACGTTGCTTCAATTTCAGTGCAAAGCAAATGGATACAAAATAAATTATAAGGTTTTGTTTAGGCGTTCACCATTCTCTCACTGTGTTCAGTTTTGTCCGTACAGACAGTCACGGTTTGGGGACAACTCCAAAAACTGCCGACGACGTCGGAAAACTTTGGTTGCACATTACGACCATTTCCGTTGGACAAACAAACATGTAGACGTCGCTGCCTTGTAGAAGCCACGTCTACTTTAAAGCCACACATGCACATATACTTCGGCAAGGAAAATAAAAACAATAAAATTAAAGCTATCCGTGAACTTTCTCTATAAGGGAGCCTCGCAATACTTTTGACAGAATAATCAAGATGGGAAGATGCAATAAGAAAGTTTCCAGAACGACAAGGGGGAAAAAAGCAATCACTTTTTTGTAAACTAGGCGTAGCGACTAAAGTTCCGTGCTTCCTGGTTTTCATACAAATAGGCTGCTTGAGGAGAAACGCCAGCGCGGCACTCAGCGTTTGGGCCACCCTAACACACAGCTCAAACAGGCTCCTTCCTTTCGGCTCCACGTGTTTTTGCGAGTTCCCGTACATTCGCATCCAGCCTCGCGATGTTTATATTACTGTCTTTCGTTCTTTCCCCACTCTGAGTTGTTATCTTTTTTTCTGTTTGTTTATTTGTTATCTCCTCGTAACTGCCACACGCAGCGTGTGATGCGGGAATCTTTGGGAAAAAAATAATAAATAAAGAGAGGGTCTTCCGTTCAATGCTACGCTTTTAGCCTAGTCGGTACGGATAAGAAGACGGCCTGCGGAGACCTAAACTAGCTCTATAATAAAGCAGAAAAACAAGCATTGCGACGCGCACGCATCGTTCAGTAGTAAAACGAAAGGGAATGGTAGTTGGTGAAGGAGACGTTGCGAGCGTGTGCGAGGAGGCGCTGTAAAACAAGCCGCTTCCGAGCTTCCTGCCGAAGAGGAGGTTGTGGGAGGTGTGGGAGGTGCCGCGGACGAAGTGCGGATGAAGACGTTAGCGGAAGAGAGAGTGCGCTCGCGCCCAGTGGACGGTGGCGCGTCTCTCGACTCCATACGTGACCCGCGGCGCGATCACGTCCCATCCACGGCCAATGTGTTGCGCGGCGCGAAGCGACCCCGCGGACAACAGGGAGAAAGAGAGAAAAACAAAGTATAGGAAAGGTCTACTCGCAACGTAAAGACCTTTGCCATTATAGCACTGCGCCGCCGCTGTTCTACGCTGTAGCCATGCTGTAACTTGTGTATGTACGCGTGCGTGCGTTTGTATGTGTCTTTCGGTTCAGCGACGACACCCCCCCCCCCCCCCCCCCTTTTTTCCCCCCCATGTTCTGTCAGCGTTCCACACCAGCGCTTCTTCGCCCTTTTTCGGACGCTGGGGACCAACCCCGAACGAAGGCGGGAAAGTTTTCGTTTTTTTTTTTCGTTCCATTCGCGCTTCAACTGCGTTTTCTTAGCGGTCTTCTCGCTGCGTCTTCGTTTCTTCGGCGTGTTCCTGTTATTTATTCTTCTCCACTATGCGCCGCCGCCTCTGTAATGCGCCTTCGTCGAGTGGGGGCGAAATAAAGTTTTCCCCGAATGACCACCGCCACGCATCAGTATTTTTCGCGGCTGGACGCGTCCGGCGCGTTTTCGCCGTGCGCGACTTGCTTCGTTTCCTGTCGGGCAAGAAAAAAAATAATCCTGCGCCGCCTACAGGTCCCCGGAGGCTTACTTCGAGTTACTCCCGCCTGGAGCGTTTTGCTTTCTCGTTTCTGAGTCTGTTGCCTTGTTCAATTTGGTGTGAATTTTATTTATTTACTTTTGTGTAAAGAGAAATATAAGACGTGTGCAATCGTTCCTGCGAGCACGTTGACGAAGTTGGGTTGCTTGTTAAGCATTTGAGATCTACTTTTGTACGAGTCTGGCCTACGTGTGTTGAGAGCTTTATTTTTATGTCTTTTTCTATTTTTTTTCATCTCCTCTTGTTTCGCTCAGTGCTAGGGGACCGGGTGGGTCAGGTCAACTGACCCACCCGGCCCACCAGGTCGGTTGAACAGGCAGATGGGTCAGGTGATCTGGTGGGTCAACTGACCTCCCAGGTCAAACGACCCATCTGCCAGTTCGCGCCTACTATAGACTTCCGAAGAAGCACGTAGCGAGGGATCAGACATTTATTAAGTCATTACAACGAACATCTTTGCGTCCAGATAATTATGCCTGCCTCCTGACTTCCTGATGGCTTTGACGTAATTCGCAACTTGTGTAGGCTGATTCCTAATAACAAATAGTCCGGGCCTCGCAAATATATGTACATCGCTATACGGTGTGCTTCGCGACGATTTTTGCTGATAAAACTTTCAAATGAGGAGTCGCAATAATACGACTAACAAAACATTGTGCCCCTCGGATTCCCCTGTTTGTCTCGCTCCAATGACAAGCGGAATTCTGCAGCGGAATTTTTGCACTTTAGTAACTGCGGTAGTATGGGAAGCTTGGCTTCAGAAAACATCGCTTTCCCAAAATCGTAGCTCAAAAAAGGCACTAAATTATAGAGCAATATAGATACAAAAAATAATCGCAACCTTTGACAATGAATGAATGAATAAACTTTTGTTTCCCTTTTTAAGAAAGGGGAGGACCCGGGGGGGGGGGGGGGGGGGGGGGGGGGGGGTAGATGGGCAGGTCTGTGTGCTCCAGTCTCAGCACCTCAGGTTGCCAGACGTCCGCCTACCAGTCGTGGTAGGCCTCCGCTACCTCCTCAGCCCACCTCAGGACTTGGTCCTGTAGGGTGGGATCGGAGCTGCGCAGGGCAGTCTCCCACAGCTCCTCGCTACTAATTAATAGTTTGAGGGTGCGGGGAGGGGGGGGATATTTGATGAGGCATTTCCACATTATATGGGAGAGATCTGCTGTTTGGACAGGGCAGAAGCGACACTTTGGTGTCGGGTATGTGTCGGGAAAGAATAAGTGCAAAGTGCGTGGGGTAAGAAAAGTGCGAGTTTGTAGTTGACGCCACAATATTTCTCTCTGGCGCGTGCTCGGCACAGAGAGAGGTGGATACGTTAGGCGTTGGTGTTTGTAATGTGTGCAAATTTCATGGAGTGTGATGAGTGTGTCTTTATTGGTGTGTTGTTGGGAGTCATTGGGTTCTAGAGTAAGGCCCACATTTCCGTCCACTCGGTCCGTGAATCCTCGAGCCGCGGCATGAGCCATTTCGTTGCCTGGTAGTCCTTGATGTGCTGGAGTCCAGATGAGAGCGATGTAGTTTTTCGGCGGGTGAGCGACAAGTAGCGAGTGTGCGAGGTTGGTAATGTAGCCGCTAGTGAAGTTCCGGATAGCAGTCTTCGAGTCACTGATGATGACATCGCAATCAGGTAGCCCCGATGCGAGTGCAATGGCGGCCTCTTCTGCATCGCCCGCCGAGGTGGTCTTGACTGATTCCGAACGAACAGTGTTGCCCTGCTTGTCTACGACCGCTAGAGCATAACGACGTTTAGTTTTATAGGCTGCGGCGTTCACATAGTAGACTCCTTCCGCTTGTCCATAGCTGCGTTGTAGCGCCTTGGCTCGAAGTTTCCGGCGTTTGACGTGAAATTCGGGGTGCATGTTTCTGGGTCAGGGTTGGATGTGGTATTGGCTGTGCATGTTCGGAGGAAGTTGATGTCGCTTGTTCTCGTTGAATGGTGGAGCGTAGTGAAGTTGTCTCAGGATCTCACGCCCAGCTTCAGTGGTGGTAAGTCTGTTATATTGCGACGATAGATGTGCTTCGGTTAATTCTTGAAGGGCATTGATTGTGGCTGTGGCCATTACCTTTTGTGTGGATGCTCTGTTCGGAACACCAAGAGCGACTTTGTGTATCTTGAGGATCGAGCAATTTACTGTATCCGCTTCCTTTCTAGAGAGTGAGAGATATGGTAGGGCGAAGGTGATTTTGCTTAGGACAAAAGCTTGAATGAGCTGAATTAGCTCCTTCTCTCGAAGCCATCCGTGTTGATTGGAGATCTTTCCTATGAGGGTATCCTTCCTATGATAGTATGACATCAGGCTGCAAATAGAGTTATGACGTTATGCCGCGGGGCAAACCAAGTGAAATAAAATATACTTCTGCAAATATACATAAACATAGCATAGCCAATGTAAAGGGACCAACGCGCATGAAATGTCGCTGATACGAAAAAGTCATCAAAACTTTACACTGTGATAAAAATGAAGTAAAACGTTATAAAGCACTATTTAGGAGGAGTCAATCATAGAGGAAATCATCGAAATACTGTCACAGCCTCTGTTTGCTTACAGCGACAAGGCCATTGTCAAAGCAATTTTTTACTGATAGGGCACGTCTGTCTAAAGCGTTAAAATGGCCACGAAGTGCCTCCCGCGTTGGTGGTTAAATTATGGACAGTCGATAACAATACGCTCTGCAGAATCGATCCGTGTGTAACAGTGTACCAAGTCCGTAGAAAACTTTTCCCGCACCCGATAAAGGAAGCTGGACGTGTACTCCACTTCGACAAGACGGGCACATCATAGGAATATAGCTAGAGCGCCTTTAATTTTGAAATTTGGTGAGAAGCGTAAGAAACAGTCCAAGCTGTATAACAGACGATTTCGTCCGCTCATTGAACCACATGATTTTTTTATAATTAACACCTAAGTAGCATAAGTGGTGCTTTGGCGTCGGATGCTAAAAATGTATGGGTGTCATCTCAGATCAGTACGGGTTCCACAATAGAAGTGAATAGATATTGTGCCTTCATTTCTAAGTACAGCGTTCGCCTGGTCAGCACGCGCAAATATTAGCGTACCCAGTAAAAAAATTAATACCCGCCGTGGAAGCTTAGTGGCTATGTTGTTCCTACTGGGGCTCAATGACGTGGGTTCGATGCCTGCCTCAGCGGCCACATTCTGATGGAGGCGAACGGCACTCGTGTACTTAGATTTACGTGCATGTTTAAGAAACTGCAAGTGATCCAAATTATTCTGTCTTATCATCTTATATTCATATCGTCTTATAATCACATCGTGGTTCTGGCACCTCAAGCCCCAGAATTAATTTATTTATATTTTTAGCAAGAAATATTACGCATTTCTTCCTTCGTGCAACATCAATTCAATCTACGTGCAGAGACTTGAATATTCCACATTGCAGTATTGCACATAGCAGTTTTCTCTTCTACGGCAATTCTTCCTGCAAAGACAGTTACACAGGACGTACTAACCTATGCGAAGCACAATGATTGCTTTTCATGACACGAATCGGCGAAGCGACGGAAAAGTAGAAGCGTCCAATGAATAGGCGGTCAGAGTACTTCATTAGCGGCCTGAGAAACCCAAGTTGTGAGGCGAACAGCCAACGCAAATCTTGAATGACTAGTCTGGGACACAAAAACAAATCACTTCGGTAAATTACGTCAGATCACACGACCGGATGCTTTTACAATTTTAATTCCTATTAAAGTGCTTATATGTAGACAAGCAGCCGTTACTCCACCACAGACATGGTCGCCTGAAAGCCAGCCAAGTAAACAAATAGTTTCAAAAGATCGTGAGAGACCGCGAGAAATAGCAGGGAATGAGAAGACAATCTATGGTTGAGTGGACTTACAGCAGGTAAGAAGGCATTGAATCAGCATAATCCCTCATTCAAGTGACGTCGCACATTTCAGTTTCAGGAGATAATTTTGTATGTATTCGATAATACAAAGCTCCCTGACCTAAGCAGCTGAAATGACAGAATAAACTAGCCGTTAATCGCTGGTTAAGCTGATTGTGATGGATTTGCATGGAACGAGCACTTTAAACTAATGCGCTATCATTGATGTCGGTGGAGCTTAAAATATCGGCTGTTCAATTCTACCTGCATGAAAGGCGTAATGTTCTCGAAAACATTTCGAATCCACGCCACTAAACCTCGCTGATTAAATCCACTTACGATAAACTGGCTCGACAAATTCTATGCCACTGTGGTATTCATATGCAGGGGGACAAGAGAAACCCGACGCGCACTGCGTGGAAACCTATGCTTATACGTTAGCCTTACGAGACCAAGTAAAAATCAAATAAACTTGAATAATTTCAGATGCATATGCACCTCTCCACAAAACAGCTGCAATAAAATGGCTCAGAAAAAAATAGCTATCGCTTGTTTCCCTGCCCAAGACCACGGCCGCAACGCGTCGCCAACGATGTGTGTTCTCACTGCCAGCCAATGCCTAATATTTCTGGTTAAGGTGTCTCATCCTTCTCACCAAAACCGGCAACCAAGTCCTCGAGATTTTCAACGTCTCTTACACGCCTAAAAGCTATGACGATTTAACGAGCCGTCGCGGTTTCCTGTTTCAACAAAATCGGCCTTGCTTTTCCGCATCGGCGGTAATAATCCTGTCGTTGATCTGCATTAGCGGCAGCGATTTTTCTACGCACTTTTTGAAACACATCGCTCATGCTCCTCCACGTTGCACGCCGAATGTTCTAATCGTTAAGTAAAATTAACGAACAAACTTCAGTGGACGACTATACAGACATGATGTCGACGGGGAGAGCAGTTTCTTTGCTCGTTTGATGAAGCGCCTCGCGCACGTCGGCACGCCGAGAAACAAACAAATAAACAAACGAACAAGAAAAAAGAAGGAAGTGCTTCAAGATTCTTCGATACTCGAGCGAGTTCCTTCGCTGCACCAGCGGCAAAGAGGTGAGCTCATACAACCTCCCGCGTCAAATAAATAATGCGCGAACACGTCTGGCGGGAAATGGCTGCTGCGCGCCGCGTTGGCACTCCCGCTGCTTTCCAGCGCCAGCGATTGCCGGGTGAGACGAAACGAGTCGACGACCTGGGTTGCGTAATTATTCAGGGACCCATGAGAACGTAACGAAGCGTCAGAAGCCTCAAGCTTTGCTGCTGGGGTAAACACTTTTACTCCTCTCCGAACAAGCGCCTCACCAGTCAAGGCTTCAAAAAGACGCGAACAATCGCGGAGGAACGAAAAAAAAAAAATACGGGCCGTCGCACGCAAGCGAAAAGTGATGAGTCGGGCGTCTAAAAAACGTGCTTCTTCTCCGTCCGCGATTCACCCGTAATGGCCACGTCTCGAGAACCATCTTACACGGGAACGCACGTCAGAGCAATCATTTATCTCTGCCTTTCGCTCACTCTTGTCCGTGAGGCCCTCCCTATTTCACGATGCAACGCAATCCCGTCGGTGCTCCGAGCAAAAAAAAAAAAAAAATGCAGAATCTTCCCAGCGTTTACCGGCACTTAAAGCCGAAGCTATAACATTTCGCGGTCAGAGCACGTGGGCGGCCGCTTACCGCCCACGAGATGCACTATGCAGAAGTGCTTTGTATGGCCCCGCCACTCATTCCGCTTGCGAGGGAAGTGTGGAGGTCATGTCCAGGAACGCTTCAATGACGAGAGCTTGAAAAATGAAAAGCTAACTTCTACTCTTCCGTGGAGGGCTCCATCAACTGGACGATATCAATAAATAGGCACGAAGGACTCATCGCTACCGTCTCGGCCCATGTGGCATAATAGGGGGACATGTCACAAAAAGTGGATAACGCGCAGTTGCAACAAGCAAGTGCAATGAAGCCGTGTAGAGGAACAGGATTGCGCCCAGATTTGTTGTCACTAATGTTACACTGAACAGAAATGTTCGTCTTTAACAAGTTAACGCGAGCCCGAACCAGCGCCACTTTAATAACTACTACATACGAAGGCTGGACTGTCAGACGATGTTTGAACGAAAGCAGAACAGGAATCACGCCACTAACGGTGCGTCGAGAACACTGCAGTGTGCAATGCCAACTGTATCTTTACTTAAGCATGAAAACACTACAGTGATGTGAGTGACTGGTTCAATTCTAACGGTATATAAAAGGATAAATACTGGAATTGAGAGGTCGATTTTTTACATGAGATAACGGAAATCTCAAAGACGGCGGCTACTTGACGTTACCGGTAGCAGGACAGACTGACTGGATGACTGCAGCGCGGTCAAAAAGATCTTTTGAAGACGGAACTGAAAGCCGATAAATGATGAGCAGAAAAAAAAAATAAGGAAGACATCAGACTAGCACCTGGAGAGCACTCTTCCGCGAGGTGAACTTGACGTGAGCAAACAAACCGAGTGAGCGGAGTGAAAACGTGGACAAAGAACGTTTCCAGTCAGCTAAAGCACTGTCAGGCGAGGACCATCTGTTGGGCTCCAGTCGTTCGCTGGGAGAGACTGAGAAAACCCGCCTGAGGCAGTTCCTCGCTCGAGACGTCCGAGATCTTCTTGAAGAAGTCGTGATAGCCCCGAGGAAAACGATTAAGAGAAACAAGAGAAACAACAAGAAAGAAAGCTCGTCGTATGAACTTAGGTGCGCGAATGGGCAAAAAAAAAAAAAAAGAGTGAGCGTGCCAGAGTGGGGAGCTCAACGTCGAGTTTATTTGTAGAAGAAGACGTAGATCCTTTGCTGGGTTTTTTTTATGTACCTTGCGCTCGTCAGTCGCCGAGCAAACGTCGACGTAGCAGCCGCATTCAGCGGTCGGCGAGAGGTTATTGTTGTGGGCGTCGTGGAGCCCGCTGAGCCACACCTTAGCAACAGGCAGTATTCCGCAATTTGCACAGTCGCAGACGCACCCTCTGCGGGCGAGAGGCGCCGCAGGCGGCAATACGCTGCGTTTGACCGTGGCTGTCGTTGAATGCTTCGTGTAAGCACTTCTGTCCGTATTGACGCCTGCTTCAGCACTGACTGAGAAGATTGGGGACTAGATTTGGAAATCTTGTGTTTAGATCATGCGCCTTCCCAGACGCCACGTATTGCGCATGCTTGGTTCCGTGAAATATGCAAAGTAGGAGCATTGCCCTGCATATTAGGTCACACTAGGTGTGCTGAAACCCTACCAGCTCTCCAAAGAGTGAATAGGGCACCGAAATATTCTTAGCTTAGAAGTACTTGCCACGGATTAGGCGCTGCGTCAAATGAAAAAAAAAAGAAAACGCCTATACGAGTGCATTCGCCATTCGCAAGCGTGTTTATTAAGCATGAAGCCATTTACACCCCTATCTTAGGGACTTTCCACATATAGGGGCACTTCGGAAACTGATCTAGCGTAAAGAGTGGCCGTGGAGGGGCGAAATCCGAGAGAAGGATGCGAAGCCATTGTACCAACTAGGCCAACAAGCTAACAACACAAATAGTAAGAAACAAAACAACGGTGCAGGGAATAATAAAAGAAATTATGGAAGAGTCCATCTCGCGATCGGATGGGTACGCTTCCAAGCAGCATATATATCTGCACTCGGTGGCCACAATGCGTCGGAAGTCACCTGGGCCATAATGTGAATCTGTTGGGACTGTGGCAGACGCGTCAACGCTTACAGCGGGGATAGTAGTTCCCTCCCCCTCAACAATGTCGACCGTGTCATGACCCTCTGTGCCTGTGCGACCAATTATCCAGGGGACAGTGATTTTGGCATGTTGTTGCGATTAACTTGTGTGCCTGTAGCTTGAGTGCGTTTGAATTCTTCAGCCAAGTGCTTCTTACTTGTCGGCGTACACGTGCAGCCAGGCAGTGTGGACTGTTCGTGCAACCTGGCTGCGTATATTTGCAATGCGTGTAAGACAGCTGCGCTATCCCCGCTAGTAGGTGTCAAAATTTCTCATAGCTTGTGATCGTCGGTTCGTCCATGTTTAGGGAACTATACCGCTGAGGCGCTCCCGGTGTCTATATAACCGATGTGTTCACATATGCGAGAAAGTCAGCTGCCGGATTGGCGTAGGCCGCTATGCTTTGATGGCGACGTCTAACGAAGGCCTGGCACCTTTCCGTTTGATCTGGGCTCATTCGGTAAGAAATTAGGCGTGGCTTAATCACCAGTAAGCTGTTGTCCCAAGGGGCTACGGGCGGTGGTAAACGTCTAGCCTCTAGTTCAGAGACATCCTAGCACATGTACTGCAGTAACTTGCAGTTCATGGTTCTTCGGTGAAGCTGCATAAAGCTAGAGTTCCATATATTTTTCGTATCAATACGTCAACAATAAAAAAAAACTGAGAATGGGCCGATCCCGGAGATAGTGCAATACAGGGCCGACCCGCGGTGGTGGTGAAGCAGGCTTCAAGCACTCCGCTCCTACTACTACTAATAATAAATAATGGTGAATGAAATGCCCGATTCAAGATACATTGTTTCAAGTCGATTGGTATAATGGAATTGTTTGCGAATAGCACATGGACTCACATGCAGGAGGCGTTGCCATATATGCAAATCACCAAATGTATGTACATCCTACATCATTGACTCGCAAGAGGACAATGCCACCGACTGTGGAGATGTCTGTGCTGTACAAACGAAAGACGTAATTGTGATATCCACTGTGTATATAACTCCCGGCGCACGCAAGTGTGATGTCGAGAAGTTCATAACCGCGCACTTTGTATGGTTTAGCCATGATGACACTACCCCTGTGGTCATCGTTGGAGCTTTCAATGTGGATATTTAAAAACCAGACAAGAAATGGTTCACCCAGTTTCTGCTAGAGGAGCAAGTCCAGCAATCTGGGACATCTACTACTGCGGTGAAGCCGACCCTGGGGCGATGCGGTCGGCGTAACTCTATGGGCAGCATTTTTTAAAAATCGATTGCTGAGCAATGGCTCGTTTTTCGAAATTTGCACTTTAGGCACTCAATCCCGACAACGTTCTCAAGCTATATGTCGAGTGTAGTTTAATTCCGCCGGCTGGATTTTTTTCCTGGGGCACTTTTGTAGACCCATTTAAAATGCATGGGGTGATTTTTTAAACGTCATTTGCAGCACAGTAAAAACTAATCCGCTAATTGCACTCTAGTGGCACATACTGTAGGTCTCTCTGTATATGTAGGTCCAGTTTGGTTTTATTCCGCTGGCTGGATTTTTTTCCTGGGGCGCTTTTTTGTGGCTACTATGCGGCAAAGCATCTTTACAGGGGCAAAAGATTCGTCCGCCGTTGAATTGATGGCAAAGAGCTTGTGGACCATGCTAAAAATGGACACTAATGTGCAGCTGTGATGCATATTTGCGCCCTAGCGTATAAGGGAAGATGATGGTGTCAGATTCTGCAAGAAGGAGCGGGCCAAATGGCTTTATGGAGTGCCATCGAAGCACTAAGAACGGCTGCGCGTGCCCCTTTTTCTGAAGTTTCGGCGCATGGTAAAGTGTTTCATTTGGTATTTAAAAAGATCTGGTATTTAGAAAGATTTAGTATTACCCAAATGTTTGACACAAAAGGACATCGCCAAATAGAGCACTTGTTACTTGTGTTTACTTGACAGTGCAATGTGCCAACAATGCGAAGGCTTGAATATTATCAGTGTAAAAAAAATTCAAAGGGAAAACTTATGATCTATAGAACGCGTGACGGAACGAAATAAAGAGGAAAAGAGAGTCCCCTTGTTACAGTGAAAATCAGCAGCTTCGTCTCGTTTAATAAACGATGCCATTTTAGTTTTAAATGCATAAGCATTTCTATGCCTACCAAATGAGAAACTTGGCCGTCCGTCACGTAAGACGAATGCAATGGCTCATAACCACGTAAGTCAGAGGCTACAAGCGCTCAGCGAAGTGAAACGAACAGCGCATACATTCATTGAGGTCATCCATACAATACACAGAACAGCACATATTTCAATAAAGAACAAGTTCAAAACAAGCATCCGAACCAGGAATAAAACATTGCATGCCCCCCTGAGCATGTAATGGTAGTTTTGCAACAGCTTAGCTGGTCATCCAGGTTGATAAGGACCGGTAATAGTTGATAAGGGTCGCATCGTGTTCGATAAGGTTCATAACGATCGATAAGGGTTAATAAGGGCTTATGCTGGTCGAATCAAATTTCATAACATTGATAATGACACCGGGCTGCGTGGCGATTAACAAGCGGCACAATGTTTGTGCATACTTAGGCAACTTCCAGAGGAGTTTCTGCGTGATTTCTTTTTTTCAGTTCGGAAGTATAACTAAAATCATGCGTGCCTGTTAAGTGTACGCGAATCTCGCACGTTATACGGGAAGGTAAGGTTGTGAAGGTTTGGGAAAGTGGAGCCGCAACCGCTTAACTACACCGGGTCAATTGTTGTAGGGCCTGCTGTGAGCCACACGATTGCTTAGCTGCGCCAATAGGTAATCGCTTGACAATGTTTCTCGGAGCCCCGCCTTGTCGGGAATATTTCCTCTCGTAAGATGACTCTTACAATGTCCTCGTAGTGCAACAAAACACTGATATGACAGTCGTGCGGACAGGACTAACCTGATTCCGGGATTTTAAATGCTGTCGCACCAAATCGCTTGGAAATACGAAGAACACATACAATGCGTTTGTTTCTCCACAAAGTAAGTCGTACTGTGGGGAAACAAGCTTCTAGTTTATGGCAGCGGTATTTACCGTACACAACTTTTTTTTTTTTTTTTTTTTTTTGCGAAAGCAATTATATGTACACTCCAGGCGCATTTACGCCGACGTCATCCGCGTCGCCTTCGCTGTCGCCGCGATGTTCCATGTGAAGTCCGAGTGCGATAACATCGCGACCGGATGCCGTATGTTGCCGGTGCGAGTGGAAGCGTGCCAGATTCATCTGAGAAGCCTGGAGGCTCAATCTCGAAGGTTATGAAAAACGGCGCTGTGTATTGTGGGTATTGCACGGACAAACAGGTGCACGCAGGGTAGCGTTTAACATCAACTCACCACTCTCGCATTGCAATAAATGCTGAAGAAATTAAACATTCACTGTTAAGATCACCACGTACTACCGTCAGTCAAAGCCAACAGCAGAGAAAGCTTCGCTTACTCTGCTTCCCACACTGACTCGGATCCACATAATTTTATTGCGATTGCAAATATATGGACACTCCAGGCACATTTCCGCCATCGTCGTTGACGAGATGTTTCGTATAATGTCCAAGTGCGATAACATCGTGGCTGTGCGCCGTATAGTATGGGTAAAGTGAAAGCGTGAGAGGGTGAGCAAAGAATGGTTGCTCAGTCTCGCGTGCGCAAGGCTGGAAGGCGGGGAAAAAGCGATCCGTCTTCCATCGCGCACAAGGCCGCAGGGAAAGTGGGGGACGTTTTACTCCCGTGGCGGCTACGTATGACGCGGCTGAGCGCGGCCCCGATCTAGAAAGCGATCTGCGCTGGGTACAAAGTTTAGACGGGCCGATGGCTGGGACCCTATGACGTAAAGCTATTCCAATCTGTTTTCCTTCCAATCTCCTGATGTCCAATTTACGTAACCGCCAACGCAAGCATCGGGCGGTGACTCGCAGCGTTGTTTGGGAAGGCTATTGAAACGCTCTCCTATTTTATAGGAGGTCACTGTTGTTTGCTTTCAAAAGGAATAGCATTGCCTAACTTGACATATATTCTTACCTGATTGGCTGACATAGGGCGATGAGCACGCAGAACTGTAGGCGGTAAGGTGGGGCCGGGCTAGCGCAGTGAAAGTAGATAACCTGTTGAGGAGGGTGTTGCCAGCGTCTGCGTTTGCCCTGCTTCTTCTTACTTAGCTTTCGGTGTCTGCTAGAAAATCACGTCGGCGTGCAACGGAAACGTAATAATGCAGCTAAAACAAATCTTCAGTGAAGAAAATTTGACATAGCGATGTCGTTTACGTGCTGAAAGGACTCGACAACCATATAATGTCACGCAAAATGTTTAATATAGGCAAATTAATCCATTCTCCACGGCAGCTCCGACTAGCCAGTGCCAGAGCGATCGGCGGGTACCTTCTATTCATGTCGGAACGGGGCAGTGTCCGGCTATTAAAAGAAAATGAAGTTTTGATCGGCGTAATAATTGATCTTTAATGCGTACACGCCACTTTGACGCAGTGATTTTTCGCGGTTTTTGGACGTCAGGTGACAGACAGGCGAAGTGGACGCAGCCCGAAACTTTTGACCAATTGCGGATGGCTGATGGTAAAAAGGCATAGAATCGAAAAATAATATTTTTCTGTTGTTCGGTCTCACATGGATAATTAGTGTGCACACGTCATATAAAAGTGACTAGCTCTCGCGGTTTTTTAACAGCGGAGCTGTTTAAGCCGAGCGTAGTCCGTAACCTGCGAACAGAAATTGTGGGCCTATCCTGGCGGTAGTGCAGAAAGGGTACAAGCGCAATGACACATACCTCTGTGAACTGGCGAAGCTGGTTAAGTCTAGCTAAGCATGGTTGGGACTACTTAAGCTTAGTCTGTCATCGATAGACAATTGATAGTCAACCAGCAGCTACTCGATAATCGATAAATGATCAATAAATTCCGGAACATGCTGGGGAGGACTTGGTAGTGCTTAGGCTAGCCCAAAAGCCAGGCCAAGCTAGGTGCCTATCAGCTCCGCTTTCTCTGCACCGTTGCGCCTCCCGTGCAAGCTACGCTAATATTTTTCCTTTACGTTGCGTGAAAGACAAGTGAAGTTGGGCAATCATGGAGGCCTGATTGCAAAAATAGAATAGAAGCAGTTTGGAATAGCTTTTCGTTAAAGTGCCCCTGATGCCTTCGTGTGCGGTGAATTCTCGGCGCAATTAGTTCGCGTTGAAACTAGAACTAGCACGATGGACAATTCGTTCGCTGTTGCTGCCGCTCTCCCCCACGCCATCGTTTTGACAGCGAGTGTCCGCGCTTATCGAGAGAGATGTGTTCGTGTGTGATTGTGCGCGCGTGACAACGTGCAGGTTAATTTAGTTAGTAAGCGAATGTTTACAGCAGTTTATGCAGCTGATAAAACTACTAACCTTAGTTTGCACAGCTGTCTAATAAATTTCTGTTGCAATCAGTGATTCGCCTGTCGGGCGAAATTGACCTTATTGTTAATGTTATTGTAGTTAATATTATTATTACTTATTACACTCAAGCCAGGCGCAATACACATACAAGTTTCGAATACAGGCGCAGTTCTGTCTTATTGTGACCGAGTGCCGATAATTTTTTTCGAGTAAATGTGGCACAGCGTGTCGTTTACAGAAAGAAGCTTGGCGTCTGCCACTGCGGATACGGTGGCATAGACATGTTGTAAATCCGGTTTTCTATTGGATGGCGCAAATCAGCACGCAGAAAGATAATTTCGGGTGGTGGGTCCATTCCTTGTTAGAAAAATGGATATATTCTGTCGCGCAAGCCGTAGCTTTAAAATTGAATCCAAAGTACAAGTGCCCAAAATGGTGGTATTAGGTAGTGTGCGCTCTTTCCCGTCTCTTGTTGTTTTCTTCCTGCTTGTTTTGGGCAGCGTCTCAATACATTAGCATAACGGCACTGTCTCGTTCGACGGAAACACCTAAACAATTTTGCAGTTGGTAGAGTCATCTGCGTTCAGTGTTCTTGGGAGTAGTCCCCTTCCGAGGTGATCAAAAGCACAGTGCTACTTCATCTTTCTTTTCCTTTTATTAAACGTGCGACATTTAATGGCAGTACGCGAAGGCGAGTATTACAAGCTTTTGCGCTGTAGTCGCTTTTTGTTGAAAGTTGCACACGTGGCTCCACTCTCGTGCGGCCGAGACATGGACTGTCAGGGTATGGTCATTTATCGGACAATGCCAGGGCTACTACCTTTGTTTTCTCGCCAAAAAATCGTCCCACCCCCTAGTCGCTCAAATACCAGTTACAACCTTACCACAGATAAGACAAATTGGCTTTGTGCTTTTGAAAGCGGATAGTGCTAGTCTATCAACTCTCTGTCTTTGGATCTTAGCACTTGCTTTATTTCTAGCCCATGCTGCGCTAGAAAAAGCCGGCAGAAATTTTTTTCTGGTTACAATAAGCATTCTCAATATGAAGTTGTTAAAATTTTCGACAGTATTCGTCTGTTCCCGCAATGCGACGTGTGTGGCGGCGTTGTGTAGAGCTTCGGGAAAAAACTGGTCAAATACGATGTTCAGCAGCTGATTGATGCACTCTCGTTAAATGCTAAAAAACTTTTTGAGTGGCATGACACCATTTACACACCCTTACGTTGTCATTTTCTTGGCGCATGAAAAATTTGTGCTCTCCACACCAATATTTAATGGTGTAACTGCTGCATTGATTTGCTTCTTTTATTTAATCTACTAAGCTTGAAAATGCCGCTAGTCAGACATAATAGAGCACAGAGAAAAGGCACAACTGCACGCGGCATTGCCTTATCCTTACAATAAATTCGCTAACGAGACAGATCATGAATCCAACTACAAAATGATGTATCGCACCAAAGGATTGAGGGAAAACCACTAGGACACACTAAGTTCGACAATCTTATTATTAACAGGTGATTCAAGGGTGACGCAAGGCGACAACGGTTGCATATGATGGCGTGCATACGACTATAGACTATCAATAGAATAACATGACTTAGTGAACCAAGAACCAATATGCAGGCCATGCGGTGAAACTTTATTATAGGAACACATTTTCAGCATTGTTCGTACAACTCAACGCTTGAAGCCTGTGTATATTTGCGACGGTACGTATATGTTTTTTGATGCTTGGCCCACTTTGGTTATTAGCCTGCGTAACACCGTGACTAAATTTCGCCTCATCGCACGCACATTTAAGCCTTGAAAACAGAACCAGTACGATTCACTCACCTTGAACAGCCTTTCATTTATTTATCACACAGGCCCATATTCAATCGAGGAGGATTATAGCGGGGAGGATGTATACACGCATTAAAGCTTTTTTCAAGGTAACATTCTAAGAAGTGATACCAAAACCAAACAAGATATAAAACAGAGAAACAAAGCGCCAGGGGCCGAATTCACAAAGCTTTTCGATCGTAAGTGCTGCACCACGATTGGCTGACAACCTACAACTGCGTACATACATAAACTAGTTTTCGCAGCGGAAAGGAGCCGACGTTTTTGAAAATCACGATAAGAATACAGCAGTTACAACTCAGCGACAATCTTTATGAAACATAGGTCAAATTAAAGTGTGTAAAGGAGTTATACCGTATACCAACTGGATATCAGTAGCCCGACAGCGTGCATACGACTGGCCGCAATCTGAAAAAGACGCGTTGAACCAAGAACCAGAGCGTGCAGTTTTTTTGCGGACTAATAGAAGATTGTCTAAAGGTTTAAAATATTCCGTGGAAATAGGCTCTAGGCGCTTCGTAGCCCAACGCTTCATGCAAGTGGTATTTACTTACTGTGCTATGTTTTAGTTCTGTGGCGGCCATGCGCCAAAAAATTGTACCTTAAGTATCCTTACGTATTTGAATGCGAAAGCATTATGACTTCTCTTAGTCATTAACCAATAAAGACTTCTTAAGTATTACAACTTGTTTGCGATCCTTCCGTCGCTTTTCTTTTCTCTGCGTTCATTAATCACCAGACCACAACCATTCAGAACTCATCGCCAAGTAGCTACGAGTTGATATGGTGATCCACTTTATCCATCACCTTTAACCATATTTTAATTCATTGTAAGTTAGTTTACGTCACCTTAATCACTTGACTCCACCTTAAGTCACCCTACTATAACTTGTAACTTTAATTCACTTCACTGTAATTCAGCCTTAATTCACAATAACTACCCATAATTACTACTAATTAACGTTGTCATACCATTTACTATCTTCTCTATTACTACTGATTTCATTCAAGACGCTGATGACGTCACATTGACTTTGATACCACTCGCGTTGTGGACGACGCCGGCTTTTCTACTCACGGGCTCATGTAATGCTTTCGCATTAATGACTACTGCAGACGACAACGGTCCGTCTGCCACGGCACAGAGTAAACAGCTTTTCCCTTTCGTTGCAATTTGCGCAGCCCCGGGCGCGGCATCGGTCAATGCAGTAAAGGGAGCTTTCGCTAGCGATTTTCATTGCGAGCTTTGTCAGTGGTCGGAGCGACGGTCCGCTCGCGTTATCAACGAGATCAGCCGGCGTGAGCGGTGATGATAAGACCGGTGCGCGAATAATGCTCATAAGTTGCTGCAAGATAGTTCTTGCGCGGCGACGAGCGAGCGACGCCGATACAGTGAGAGTTTGCAGCTCACCGCCTAAGCTGAAGAGATGGCCTGTGGCGGCGCAAGAAGTGCTTCGCGTTACGCGTGTGGGAATGTTTGAGCACCGCATGCCGGATGGCACAAGAGTGAAGCAGTGGTGTATAGCGTTGTTTTTCGCCAGGTTTCTCTGCTCTGATAAGTGATAATGTTGATTCCCTGAGTAGAACGACTATAATCACTTGTCACGTAAAGCGTGACGACGCTCGGCCAACGGCGGTGCCGAAGTGGCGCGAGGAAAGAGAGGCCCTGCGTATACAGGGGCACTATCCCCACAGTACACTACAGGCATGCCAACCGCTTACTCCTACCAGAGTCCACTAAAGTTTGCTTAAGAGATTTAATAGTGAGGATAGTAGTTTATATGGTAAATGCACAAAAAAAATAATCACGATAAGTAAGTCAGAGAATGTTGATTCCACTGTCAATCTGCATCAAATCGACAGATTTAACGCGAAAACTTTTCTATCGCAATCGCAATGCATCTGGGGTTTACGTGCCAAAACCACATTCGCTCACTTAACACTGCGTTGCGCATGCGTCCATCGGAATAAAGCTTTCATTAGCTTTCATCGTTGTTGTATAGCCTCTATAATAATGTATTATATAGTAGCAGTAGTAGTAGCAGTAGAGGCAGTAGTGGGTAGCATCTGACTTGTCCCTCTTCCCCCTCCACCCCCCCCCCCTTCACCGAAATTATTTCGAGCTGGCATGCACCGCCGACCAAAAACCACCGGTGCCGGGAATCATTCTGGATTTTGTCTACAATGTCTTTTTCACGCTCGAAAGACAATTCGGCACGCACATTGCGAACTCGGGCTGGATTTCGTGGCAACGCCCTTGCACCTGGAGTCACGTAACGCAAGGAGCCCCATCCGAGCACAAACTTTCAAGGGTTTTTCGATAGCGAGCGGGCGCGTTGCGGCATCTCGCAGCGGCCGCGGAATCTACGGAGCGCATGGAATTCAATTCCGAAACTTTATGGGTATAAAGTTCTCATAAACTTATGACGCGAAAGGTGCACTGACATTTCCAAAGGCGTGCTTTAGATTTTCAATCTTGTATGGGTTTAATGTTCGTATAAACTTGAGCTAACATGCGCGCACTGGAGCCCTCGTGTCCAAGCCGTTTCAGAAATGGAAGCCCGCGCTCGCAATCTTCCACACACACGAAAATACTAAATATGACCGTGACTGCCAGCTGGCAGCTGATAATTTTCTCCAAACATTTTCAGGAAGGGCGCCCGATGTGATCAATCAGCTGGCACCAGGGCAGGCAAAGTAAAATAAGAGAAAACAGAAGAAAGCGTTAACGGCCTAGAAAGTATCTGAGGCGGTTCTTTTTGCGGACGACAAGGTCTGGCTCTCCGTGGTCATAGGGACAGTGGTCCTATGGATTTAAGCAAATCCCCTCTGAAAATATTGGTATTTTCAGAGCGCTTCTTCATTTGCGAGCTGATTGTGGAGATACATATCTGAAGAACCATTTGGATGTTGCCCCAGTAATACCTCGCATTTAAGCCCAGATGTACAAAACGAAATTATAGAAATTTAGTGGTGAAAATTATCAAAGAAATCCTAGATGCAAAAGTAAATGGTGCAGGCTGCTTGGTCCATATTGTGCTTAACGACTCCATATTGACGACGAAACCGGTATTCCAATCCAACAGTTGTTCAAGGGAGTGCAAACAAGGATAACCAACGAACACTAACCACTCATCGGAGTACTTTTAGGTTTTACCGGAACAAATAGACTTGAACTTGACTCTCTCATTGCGACAGCGTTAATGAATAGGTTCATGTATGTAAAATGTAGAAACCAGATTCTATTCTAGTCACGACTACGACCGCGCAAGATTCACGGTTTAGCAGTATATTTTATATTTTAACATGAGATTACTAAAAAACTACTTGCGCTCTACAATGTCTGAGGAAACATGGTTAGGCAGGCGCTTATATACGTCCACAGAGACGTCGGCATCAACGTGTCCGAAGTCATTGACCGCTTCACTAAACTTCCTCGCCGAGTGAAGCTTGTCCTTTAGACAGCGAAGCGGCAAAAATCAATGCAAGTAAAAGTTCTGTTCCTTCAGGTCCATAAACTCGTAATTATGAAAACGTATGACTGTTCATTAGTTTCTAAAACCGCAGAAATTTTTCGCCGTTTATTCAAACAGTTAGCATCATGATCAAAATTATGGTGTGAAAACGAAAACTACGAGGACATCAATAACCAATTTTTTACCGACCTTGTTTATTGAAAGCCCGGCCCTCGCGGCGTTTGCCAACAAACACACTCGGATATTGGGTAGTTTAACTTGCCGCATCATCTGTGGCTTTCGTTTGGTCTTTTTCTTCCTTTTTAGCTACCCGCTTTTACTTCTTTTTTGAGCCGAAGCAATACCCTTCCTTAATTTTGGGGTGCAGAAAATTTGTCGCCGCTCTGTGCAGGCAGTTAAATTGCACACATTTCGTACTGATTTCTGCATTATTCTCAATTATCTACCCATGTGGTGCTGTCGCGACCCGCCGCATGGCCCAAGTACTTATCACAAGTTACTTTCAGACATAGCGCAAAAAAAGTACGCGCAGCACACACGAAACACGACAGACGCGGACGAGCGCTACTACCAACCATATTTCAGTCAACAAACCCTCCGATTTATAAGGTGAACCACGTACACCAGTGTCACGCCCCTTTCCATGCGAGGTGATAAAAAGAAATCTAAAAAAGTTAACAGTACTATCTTCCTCAGGCAACAGAGTTCAGGCAACAGAGTTCAAATAGTTCAGTTCGGCACTGTGCAAAAGAATTGACGCTTCGCTTATACAAATATCTGAGTTCTTGTGGATGTAGAATGCTTCTAGAGCCACTCGAGCCGTGTAGTTTGTTGATTTGCCTAAGATAGTGGTCTCATAAAATCGTGCCTCGCAACCACACGTAATGATGTGGGCAACCAAATGAGCACACTTGTCCTCTTTTTTCTTAACTTTACGCATGCTCCTGACGGTGTTTAGCCGTTCGTTTGGCACTGGCCTCGCGAGGTTACATGCAAACCGTTCGGTTTGGCCGATGTACACCTTCCCGCACAACAAGGGGACGGAGTATACCACTCTTCTGTCGCACACCCCACGAAGCGGCTATCGTGGCTGGTTTGGCAACCTCCTTTCCTGTCACCGCAAATTCGAGGGCAGAGCCTGGATAGCTTATTAGGAGCCGTGAGACCACAGGAATACGATGCCTGTTCGCGACCTTCTTCACGTGTGCGAGACCTGGGCCGGTATTTTTGTAGCGCTGCCTTTAAATAACAATGCCTTTTCGCCGCTATGCCTTTGTCAGTTCGATCGACGGTCCGCTCCGTTTCAACGTTGATTCTTGAGTGGACCGTCGCTCTGACCACTGAAAAGCGCGTCAGCGCGAAAGCATTATACTTTAAAGGATCGCTACAAAATACCGCCCTGATGCATATAAGGCATGGCTACGGGTCTCGCCATCCATCGCTGGGTCTCAGCCCTTTCCGCTCCAGCTCTGTTCTTTACCCTCTGCAGGATAGACTCGGCCACCGCAACAACAAGCAACTCAGGGAATCCCGCTGCTAAAGGCGACCAATCTGATTGGGTCAAAGATGCTGCATTGAATGCGGGCATGACTTACGGAGCGCAGCATCCAGACATTGTAATGCGATGCCCTTTTACTACTATTTAGAGGGGGCAGAGTCAAAAGGCAGGGGACACTTCTTAACCCGTGGGAGGTACTCTCAGCGAACATGGCCTACACTAAATTTTAGCCTGAAATCCAGGAATTGTAACCCCTCAGTTCAAGCAATTCATGAGTGAAACTCAAACCCTGCCCAGCTTGAATAAAAACATCTAAAATACTCCCAGGCACAGTGAAACCGTCTCTCTTTCTTTAAAAGAATTAAAAAGTCATCGACGTACCGAAACACTTTGAATACCTTCCCCCATTAAAAGCCAAATAAGCGCACTGTCAATATCAGCTAAAATATGTCGCATAGAATCGGAGCCACGCAAGACCCAATACACACTCCTAACGTTGCAGAAAAGGCTGCTCGTTAAAAACAATAAATGTTACACTAAGATAAAATTCAAAAGCGTTAAATTATGAACCGACAACAAGCGGAGTTTTGGAAATCGCATTCGCCACTATGTTCAATGCACTTCCTAACAGCAACTAAAAGCTTATCTTGAGGTACTGATAAAACAAGTCCTCAACGTCGACAGACAAAGCCATAATCTATACTCTCGTTGTGTTTCACATATTCAGTGACTTCTTCAGATTTCCTCACGCGGAAAGGATCAACAACCGTGAGTCACTTAAGGCTCTTCAGCAAAAACTAACATTCTTTTGCCAAGCCCGCCCTTCGCTCACAATGGTTCTGAAAGGCACATCTACCTTATGTGTTTTTGCAGAAAAGAAACCTTCAGACTGTTCCCTTACTATTTCTAATAGCACTAGCAAGAGCATTCAATTTCCAAGTCCTTACAAAATTTGATGAACTTAGTCTAACCCCTCACTGCACTTTTTTAAACAGCCACAAAGTTCTTGTCCACTGCCGCTTGGGCTTTTTCATTGAACATGCCTTCGGCATCACAACAAATCACCTTCCTTGTCAGCTTCTAGGAGAACCAAACTGTTCTGCCAAACTGAAAGTAACTATGTTAGACCAACTAGCCCAACAGGCGGTCCTTCCGGAACATATCACGATTTCTTTCTGCGATCATAGTTTTGTTCTTGCCTGGATCGTCTGTCTTTCTATGCGTAAAGCTACTACTATGTATGAACTGCGCAACATGTCTATTTGTCTTGTTTGACGCATTACATACAGTGACGTTTGCTTAAATACGTGGATTTATTGGATACTTATACATATATTTAAACATCTTGTTGCGAGGCTTTGTGTATACACGAACAGTGGCATTTTGTTACCAGTGACCCACTTTTGTGCCCTTTATCAACTTGTATCTTCGCACTAGTATATTCCATTCTATTTTCGCATTTCTAATGTACATCTTGCAGAACTCTCTGCTTCTTATATGTACCTTACTGTTGCGACTATATTATCGGGTAATTACAATACACGACCGGTACAACTGCTCATGCGCAATCTATTGCAACGAAGGACAGCGTCATTGAGGTTTTTCCCTGGCCGTTGCATATGTACAGTCACGAGCTAAAGTTTGTGGACCAAAGGTATGGTATGATGGTATGATAAAACTTTATTACGGTCCCTCGGAACGCGCGTCAGCACGTAGCGGGCCGCTCCCCGTCGGTACAGAAAGGCCGAGCCTCTCTGCTGCCACGATTTATTTTTTTTCCTTCGCAGCCTGGGCATTCCGGCTGAAATCAAGAGCGCAAGCCTACGTGCGCGTGTTGGACCAATACAACGTATTAAGCCAATTCGGGGCCGCGCAGCTGCGCTTGAATATATTTAATTTTTTGCTAATGCCATGGTCTCCAACTTCTGCTCGCGACTGTACATAAAGTAAACAGGTTCTCGAATGTCAAATTTATCAAATATTTGTGCTCAACTTGTTCTTTTCATGCCCTTCACATTTTTCACAACCAGCTGTATGCACTGCTTTGCTCGTATCGAACTCATTTAGTTCTAAAGTTTCGTGTGATATTTCCTTACTTATTAAATAGACGAAAAAACGCCGAACAATTGATGTCAGTTATTTATGCCATAATTTTTGGGACATACGAATATATCTTTTGTGAAAAATACATATTTTACTTGACAGTAATAGCATTCAGTATATAGTTCGTTTGCAGCCTCTAATATACAATGACATTGGCAATGGCAATGCAGTTATTATTGACGTATGTGATCCCACGACAATTCTATGAGGAGGAGGCCACGCTGCAACGTGAGCCCCCCCCCCCCCCCCCCCCCCCCCTGCTCGAACAAAATGTCTGGCTATGACATTGGCAGTGAAGCAGGTCTTTGAACACTGACCAGATACAGATTATTTTCCTGCATTTACAACCCGTCACTACCAATATTTAGAAAA